>NC_136865.1:23076330-23313830 GCF_951799975.1 Gobius niger | reverse complement strand
ACTAACTTTCCAGAGTTTTTGAGATGTGCGTTCCTTTCCACTTTGGTGTGAAAGTGACTGTGTAACATTTCTGCCCGTGAGTCAGAGCGTGGACTTGCTTTGGCGACACTTCCTCCCTTTACAAACACTGTCTTTCTCTGGGACGTCCAACTGCCGTTCAGTCCCACACGGTTTGGAGTCTGAAAATGTGAAGAGAAACAATCAACATGGTCAAAAACTTAACCGTTTACAGTAAATGTACTTTAAACTTTTCTAAACATCTTGCTTAACTTGGCGTAGACCATTATTGCCATAATTATCAAACTGCTGCTGATCACACCAAGCCAAAACTCCAGCACTGATGTCGTGAGAAAGGGGTGCACCCCGGGCCCGTTATCATAGAGAGATTGGATTGGAAGTTCATAGTTCTTATCTAGGCCACAAGTACATGAGTAGACATCTGTGTTTTCATTTGACAGGTTCAGACTATTCGCGAAATACTCTATTATTGTGGTTTTGGCCTCTCTCAGTAAAGGAAACAGATTAGCTGAGTAAAGGTCTGACGTTAGAGTTGCGATTACTATGATCAACAGGATCATTAGGACTGCTTTCATGTAGTCACTTTTGGTGCTCTGTTTTAGCCGTGTTTGACTCATGAGTGTCAGTAGACTCATCACTAAAACCACTACGCAGAAGCCAATCCAGAGGTTTACGTTCATTTCGTTGAGGAAAGAGTTTACGACGCTCTCCTGTTTCAGGGCCTGTATCTTAGAGGCCGCGACATGAAATAATCCCTTGTTTTTGCCAGATTTGCAAGTACACATGTCGTCACCTTGAAGGTAAACGGACATGTTGTACTGAAATTGCTCTAAAAGCTTCATTGTGATCGTAAAATGACTTTCGTTTTTGTCGGGAACACGGACCTGTCAAATGTCTGTCTGTCAAATGCCTGTCTGTGCAGGAGAGCCTTTACACATTACAAGTTTCCATGGAGATCAGGTCATGTGACTTTGCATTCTAACCATATATGGTGACCTGTAAATAGAAGGTTAGAATGCAAAGTCACATGGCCTGATCTCCATGGAAACTTGGAATGCGAAGACGTTTTGATTAACGTCTCCTCCACACAGACAGACTCTTCCGCTTTCCCATACCGCTAAAAACATGTACAATAGGCCTGTGTGTGTGTGTGCGTGCGTGTGCGTGTGCGTGTGTGTGTGTGCGTGTGTGTGTGTGTGTGTGTGTGTGTGAACGGTGGTGGTCAGAGGTGTCTCTCTCCCATTCATTCTCAATGGTAAATATGGATGCAGTACACTATTTGGCCACCAGCGTCAAATTGGGGGCGCTGTTTCACTCCTTTCGCTGTGGTGGTGTCTTGGTGTTTATCAATCACAGAGCGTCGTGGCATCAACTTTCCCATTTTTCCAACTTTTATTACAAAGGTCAATCAATCAATCAATCAATCAATCAATCAATCAATCAATCAATCAATCAATCAATCAATCAATCAATCAATCAATCAATCAATCAATCAATCAATCAATCAATCAATCAATCAATCAATCAATAAATCAATCAATCAATCAATCAATCAATCAATCAATCAATCAATCAATCAATCAATCAATCAATCGATCAATCAGAGTAGAATAAACGAGGAGGATGTCAGACCTTTCCTCAATGACTTTCAACACTAGGCCTGTTGTTGTTTTCTTGTTCTATTTTATTCGTGATGCATTTGGAGCTGCTTAAAATGTAAATGCTATAGAAATACAGTTGACATTAACACGTTCACATATGCATTATGGCAAAGAGGGCATTGTCCAAATATAGGACAGGCTACTTTTTCACTGTAAATAATTTTCCTGTAAAATAACAGTAAAGAGCTGGCAGCAGGGTTGCCAGCTCTTTATTGTTATTTTTACGGTATTGAAACGTATAGTGACTTTACGGTAATAGTCTGTAAACAAGAAAAACGGTATATTTCTGTATTACAACAATTTACAGTAAAGAGCTGGCAGCTAGGACGCCAGCAATATACCGTTATTTTACGGTATTCATAGGTAAAATTACTTTACAGTAGTATTCTGTAAATCACAGTCTAATACAGTAGAAAAAATAATAAATGAATGCTGCATATTTCAGTGATTATTTGGATATTACAAAGACATTCTATATATGTTACCATCTGCTCATAGTTTACTGTAGACCAACTTTGCAATTTCCTAACACATTAGTCTTCATTGCAAAGAACTTCATTATTCTCAAAGCAATACAAAATGTCTTATGATGAATGGTGCATATTGTGCAAAATAAGCAATAAAAACATTAATAAAAAATAGAAACCTTTATTTCAAAGAACAATGTAAATGTTTAACAATACTGCTACTAAGAAATAAAACAGAGAGAAACCCTGTTGGGTGACACTGATTAGACTCATTTTCTAGTAGCACAGAAACAGCCTTCTAATGTCTACTTTAGACCAGTGGTTCTCACTTGGTGGGTCGGGACCCAAATAACATTATCAGTGAGTGTAGAAACATCTGAATCTGTAAAAAATACTGTTGTCTTGGTCATAATTTCAGCTTTATTGATTTATTTAACGGTTATTCACCAATCATTCTATGTTTAAAAATTTAAATTGTTATTTGGGTCACTTGGATTATGGTGGGTCCTGACAGCATCCCAGTTGAGAACCACTGCTTTAGACCATGGCAATAAACTGATGAAATGATAGAAAAATGCCCACAGGCTCGGGGGGTTTTGTCTTAGAACACTCTAATTAAAATTTCCTATTAAAAGAGTCAACTTAAAAGATTTACATTAAAGATTTATATAATGGTATTCTCTGCTGTACCTGTAGCTACGCATTCATTATTACATTTTTTTTTTTTTTTTTTTGTGATCAAGTTTTTATTGGGTTGTGCGGGTTATAAGTTTTACATAACAATTTCATATGCAGCACAGATTTTTTATATTTTTTCCCCCCCTCACCCTTTGTGATAATGGGTCTTTTAGTATGAGCAGTAATGCACAATACATGTTCATGTGAATTTTAAGGAAATAAAGATACAGTAAAACAATACCACACTTAGATACTACACACTCACACACTCACTCACACCCCCATGTCCCACCCCTACTGTCCAGGCATGGTAACAAAAAATAAAAAGCAAAAAGCAAAAAGCAAACAACACAAGTCTTGGTAGACAAGAGTGATAGACAGAACAAACATATTTGCTAATTTCCTCCGTCAGTGACATCTACAGAAATAGCTTTGGATACATATAGTTATGTAACATTTACACTGTATTTGGAATACATATCGTTATGTACTGTACATTCATAGTTATTACGTACAATCAAAGCATTTGCAATCAAGTTTCACACAGTAGCTGCATTTTATGTAACAGATTTGACCAACATGAGATATTTTCGCTTTTGGCGCCGTGGATCCGAGCTGCTGAGAGCTCCAACTGGACAATGTCTTTAAATGATGAGAGCCATTGCTCCACACTCAGGGTTTGTCTAAGTTTCCATCGACATGCTATCATCTTTTTAGCAGCTGTGAGACCAGCTAGAATTTGGCGGCGTTCATTGATATTTAATTTAAGATTGGAAGTCTCATTCAGTAAGAGTAACCTCTGAGTGTAGGGCAATTCTCTTTCCATTAGGTTTGACAGAGCACCAGCAACATTTTCCCAAAAACAGTGAACCTGGGGACACTCCCATACCATGTGAAGAAAAGTCCCAATGACCTTGTCTGAACAGAAATCACAATAAGGATTGTCCTTAAGTTTCATCAGGTGCAATCTCCTAGGATAGAGATAAGCCCTATGAATGAACTTGTAGTGGATCATTTGGTGGTTTGGGTTTCTCGAAGACAGAGATACATTGGACCAAATATTTGTCCAGTTCCACTCAGAGTGATCTTTTAGCTCTGTTTTCCAGAAGTGTTCAATAGGCAATTGTTTGTAAGAGGCTTTAGTGACAAGTATATAGAGATCTGAAACAAGGCCATTGTTTTTTTCCTTACACAAAGTGGTATGGAGGGGATGATTTTCTAAACGACATCCCCATGGGACGCCATGGGCACGCATCGCTGCTCGTATTTGCAAGTAAAAAAAAAATGACGTTGCAGGTAATTTGTGATTTTCCTGCAGGTCTTTGAATTCTCTTAGTCCGTTTTGGTCTGTTATTTTCCCGAGCGTGTGGACCCCTTGGCGTTCCCATGGAGAGAAGGAGGCTATTTTTTTGCCTATTAGCAATGCATAATTATGGAAAATTGGAGATTGTTGATAATAATTGTTTTTTATTTTCATGAATTTATTGACTTTATACCAAACGGAGATGAGGTGAGAGATAATTGGACCACATTTGTTTTTTACTATCTTTAGTGGTATATTAGAGTATAAAAAGCATGACATGTCATGGGGCTTAAGTAACTGTTCTTCGATTGGTTTCCATGATGTGAGTGTGTCTGGTTTTAACCAGAGAGAAAGTGAACGTAGGGCAAAACACCATGAATACCATTCGAAGTTTGGGAGGTTAATGCCACCTGATGGTTTAAGCCGGTATAATGTTGAGGTTTTTATTCTTGGTTTTTTCCAATTCCATAAGTAGGAACCTATGATGGCATGTAATTTTTTCCAATATCCTTTTGGAGGGGCCAAAGGGAGCATGGAGTTAAAGAAATTAATGCGCGGTAGAACATTCATTTTTATGATAGAAAGGCGAGATTGAAAGGATATTGGGAGTGAGCCCCATCTATTTAGGTCGTTTGTAATAGAATGTAATGTTTTATTATAATTATTGTTGATTAAAGTGTTCACTGCCGGGTATATGGAGATGCCCAGATACTTGAAACTTTCAACCACGGGAATATTAAAAGATTCCAAGTTGGTTGTGGTTCTATTCAATGGCATAACTGCTGATTTTGTCCAATTCACCTTATAACCTGACATTTTTCCGAATTGTTCGAAAGATTGAAGAAGGAATGGTATTGATATGTGTGGATTGCTTGTATAAATTAAAATGTCGTCGGCGTAAAGGGAGATATAATGGGGGGTGTTGTGGACCATTATTGGTGCCAGATTTTCTGATTGCCTGATAAATTGAGCAATGGGCTCCAGCGATAGGCAGAATAGGAACGGAGACAGTGGGCAGCCTTGTCTAGAAGAGCGAGATACTTTAAATCTAGAGGAGCAGGTATTGCCTGTTATCACTACTGCTGTGGGGTTGGCGTATAATGTCTTAATCATAGAGATTAACCCCTCGCTGAAGCCCATATGCTGAAGTACTGACCACAAATACTCCCACTCTAGGCGGTCGAACGCTTTCTCTGCATCAAGCGAGAGAATTGCGTTTGACGCTGTGGATTTGGAAGATGAATCTAAAATATGGAGTAACCGGCGCGCGTTATCAGAGGCCAAACGTGACTTTATGAACCCTGTTTGGTCGTGATGTACAAGACTTGTCATAATGTGCTCTAATCTCATTGTCAAAACTTTGGCATAGGCTTTAAGTTCAGTGTTCAAGAGGCTCAAGGGTCGGTAGGAGGCACATTCGGTAGGCGGCTTGTCTTTCTTTAACAGTAAGGTTATGATAGCTACATTGCTGCTGTCTGTAAAGGAACCTTGGGAGATTGAAAAATTAATCATATCTAGAAGCAGTGGGCCAAGCTGAGACCAGAAAACTGAATATAGCTCTGGAGGAATACCATCCAGACCCGGGGACTTGCCTTTATTCATGCAGTTTATTGCTTGGGTTAATTCTTTTAAGGTGATTGGCTTTTCGAGTAAGCTAGCGCTTTCAGATGAGATTTTAGGTAAGTGGAGGGAGTTTAAAAAGTTACAGCAGGTTTCACTGTTGTAGGTGGCTTCTGAGGCATAAAGTTTTTGATAGAATTTTTTAAACGTGTTATTTATGCCGACGGGGTCAGAAGTTATAGTGCCCTCCTCTGTCGTGACTGCAGGTATATTTGCAAGCTGCTCACTATTTCTGATTTTAAGGGCTAAGAGGCGGCTTGGTCGGGCATCGTTTAAATAATGCTTTTGGCGAGTACGATGAATCTGAAATTCAGCTTTCTGTCTCAGCAATTGATTCAATTCCTCTAATAATTCCTGACGTTTTATAGTGTTTTCGGGTGTTGGTTGAATTAGCATTTGTTGTTCTGTTCGAACTATATTGGTTTCTAATAAACTAATCCTATTGTTCTTTGCTTTGTTAAGTCTAGAAGCAAATGAAATAGTTTTATTCCTGATACATCCTTTGACTGCCTCCCACAGAATTCTTGGATCCTCCACTGAAGGTTTATTTATATTTATAAAGAAGTCCAATTCTTGTTTGAGTTCATTTTTGAAATCATCGTTCTGGAGTAAAGTGGTATTAAAACGCCAGCGAGATGCCTTAGCCTGTCCGGTTTTGACTTTGAGTGAGCATGACACAGCTCTATGGTCTGATAGTGGAAAAGGAATCATATCCGTTTCGTAAATTAACTGAAACAGTGATTTGGAGACAAATATATAGTCGATCCTGGAAAAGGTTTTGTGCCGTGATGAATAATAGGAGAATTCCCTGGAAGAAGGGTTCATAAGACGCCAAGAATCAATAAGATTAAAATCGCTTGTCATTTTTTGTAGTGCGCTGGAGGCAAGTTTTTGATCATAGCTTTCGTTTGGCCCTGTCCTGTCTTCTTGATGTAAACGCGCGGCATTGAAGTCTCCACCTATAAGAAGCTGATAGTCAAGGAGATCTAGTAAAATAGCTTCTAAAGAATCAAAAAAAGTTTTGTCAAAATTATTTGGAGCATAAACACAGATCAATGCAATTTTAATGCCATTGTAGGAAATTTTACAATAAGTGATTCGGCCATCACCGCTTCCTCCTGTACCTAGATTAATATATGATAAATTACGCCTAATGGCTATGAGAACACCTTTGCTTTTTTTAGTGTAACAGGAGGACGCGGTCACCTCATAATGCTTATTGTTGAACTTGTATGTATCAGCTTCTTGGAAGTGTGACTCTTGAATAAATGCAAAGTGGATGTTCTTCCTATGTAGCAGATCTAAGACACTAGCACGTTTTTGTGGAGAGTTCAACCCACGGGCATTCAATGAAAGTACATTTATTTTATCCATTCATAATGATAACATTTTGGAAAATATAACATAGTGCACCCATGCCTGGACATCCCACCCCCCGCTTCCACCCACACACCCACACACCCACACACCCACACACCCACCCACACACACACACACACACACACACACACGCGCACACACACAAAAAAAAAAAAAAAAAAAGGAAAAAAAGGAAACAACAGAAAAAATAAAAGATTAAAAAAAAAGAAGACCCATTGACCCCATTCCCCATACTAATGTACCAGTGAACCATGGGCAGAGCCTAGTCCTCCCTCTCTCTTCATTAATTAAAGGGAAATAAAAACCTACTCAAAGAATATGAATAAATATATGTGACATTGTGACATTATTTATTATTTGTTCGCCCTAGATATGTTGCTGATTGCTAAGCTATAGGAGTAAATAAAAAATAAAAAATAAAATTAAAATAAATAAATAATAATAATAATAATAATAAAAAAAAAAAAGATAGAATAGATTGGTAAATTTTATTTGTAGAACTTAAACATCGATAACATCTGACACTGCCTATTCCCTCAGGGTAGGAGCAGTAATAATAATAATTAAAAAATAAAATAAAAAGTAAATAAACAAAGGCAAAATAAGGCATACAGGCTTCCAGGGACAGAGAAGCCTGCTAACCTGCATATCAGCAAACTTAGTAGTTATTCATAGAGCAGTCTGAAGCGGTTTAGATCCTGTTCTTTTAACATCACCCGTTCTCAGCTTTGTAAGCAGCCACAAACTTTTCGGCCTCACCTGGCTCGCTGAACGTGTAGCTGTCGTGGTCCCGGGATAGCTTTATGGTTGCTGGATACAGGAGAAAGGCACTGAAACCTTGTGCCCGGGCCTCGTGCATTATTTTATAGCACGGTCTTCGGCGTTTGGCTGTTGCCTCGCTATAATCCGCTGCAAATTTGAGTTGCACTCCCGACACTTCTGGGGCTTTCTTACGAGCTTCTTTCAGCAAGAGATCCCTGTCGGTGTAGCGTAGTAGCTTGATGATAACCGGGCGCGGGCGTGGATTTGGAGTGGTCCTCGATGGTGCTGGGCCAAGCCGATGCGCCCTCATTATCTCTGGGTTGGTTGGCGAGCCTGGCGCGCCGCGCGCAAAGGCAGGAAACCAGCGTGGGACGTTCTCCGTCAGGTAGGAAACCATGTTAGAGCCCTCCACCCCTTCCTTGAGGTTGAAGACGAGCAGGTTGTCTCTTCTCGAACGATCCTCCATCTCCACAATTTTTTCGGAGAGGGATTGCAACTGCATCTCGGTTCCAGAAACACGCTCTTGCAGTTGCGTGGTATCTGAGCGCAGAGCCTTAATGTCTTCCGTGTGTCGAGAAAGGGTGGCATGCATGTTGTCGAGCCGTTTTACGAGTCTGTTACTTCGAGCTTCCGATTTCTCGTCCGCTTCTTTAAAATACTTGGACATGATCTCCTCGATAGTCTTTGCGAGGGCTGTGTTATCCACGCCAAGTTCCTGGGTCATCTCGGACGCGATGGCTTGTTTAGCTGCTGTATCCTTTCTTGTTCGGCGCATAGGCGTATGCAGTCACGGTTTGCCGTTTGCTTATATTTGCCAGTTGTGACACTTTAGTCACATCAGGAAAGTTTCGGTTTCTCAGTTTGAAGAGAGAGGACGTGGACGTGGCCGTCTATGCTGCCGCCATGACACCGGAAATCTTCCTCATTATTACATTTTGAACATATGCAAAATATTGTCAAATTTTTTCAAAGACAAACTTAAGGCGAGACGCTGCAGGTGAATAGGGGAAAGAAATACAAATATCTATTTGAAAGTTTTGGTGAACATTACTAACATAAATATGAGGAAAAAAATGTTTTGGAAGTTTTCTGTCATTTTATATTTTCAAATTAAATAAAGACATTTTATTCATAAAATGGCCAAAATTGTTTATATTTTCTGCAGATCTTGATTCAAATTCATGGTTTTATTGACATATTAGTAACAAATATTTTTGTATTTTTTTGGTATTTTGGATCTTATTTAGTTTTTGAATAAGCCAAACATAAGAGAAATATCTGTAATAACATTTTTTTTTCTGTTTTTTGGGTTCAAAACTCAATAAATAAGCCTGGGATTTATATACTAAAAATTGTTTATTTTTTATACGGACATGAAGATGTTAAGGGACAAAACAATAAAACATTTCCACATTAACAAATGCATGAAAAATCAATACCTGCTGTGTCTCGCCTTAAAACAGCTAACAGCACAAAACGTTGAACATGTGCATTAAGACCTCTGTGAAACTATGGTAGTAGAGTAGAACATTTTGAGAACATTTAAGGATGAAACTGTAAGGTGTGCCACTGCGAGCTAGACTTGCAGGTTACCTCTTAAAATGTCCTGTGAGGTAGACTTGTACTTTCATGTCTTCTTGTTCACTCACTTTGGTAGCCGCTGGTCCTCTCTGCAGCGTTCTTCCAGTGTTTCCACTGTCAAATAACAACAATCATTGTCATTACAATGAATAAACTATTACAATCAGGTCAATCAACACTCCTAACTAATGGTTATAAATGTAGTAATGGCAGTAATTTTGTGGCTTACCGATCTATATAAAGTTCCATTCAAAGTCAAGGAGATTCTTCAGTAGCATGGCGACGTGTGTGTTGACTGCAGAAGACTTCTTCTGGACGATCACACCTTTCTTCTTGGATAACACCTTGCCCCTTTTGGCCTTTGTTCCTCTCTCTGGATTTATACCAATGAAGCGCCTGAAATCAAAATAATCTCAGATCAGACTGGAGTTACAACAAAATCCTTTTTGTGTATTCAGTTAAATGCAATGGCTATTTTTTTTGTTTTTCTTCACTACACAAAAAGTGTAAAAATTAGATTTATAACCTACGGCGGACAAAATACCCAGTTTGTGTGTGCGTGTGTGTATGTGTGTGGCTTGAAATGTACAGTGTACCAAATACCATTTTATGCAAAATATAAAAACATTAATTTAATTGTATATCCAAAGGTGTTTTACCTCTGAATGAATTCCAGCGTGCAGGCTGCCTCTTCTTGATACTGCAGGTTGAATATGTAGTAGATTGCGAACACAGCAGCAAGTCCTGTTGCAAATGTTGGTGTGATGCCCTCACAGATTACGCGGGCCTCCATGGTGATCATCCAACCTCTAAATGTAACTTGTCCTGTTGCACCTGAAACTTCAAGTCATAGCAACATGGTAATGCATCTTACCTGAGAATGAATGGCCAATATGTCTATCAATTACTGGTAATCTAAATTAAACATATACCTGGCAGTATCAGACGAGGACTTGCAGGAAGACTGAGAGTTGTCTCAACATCAAATGCAGTGGCGGACACCTGTAGAGTACAAATACGTTACATTTTTAGCATTTTTAAGAAGAAAAAAATATAAAAAGGTCAAAATGAGTTAACGGTAGCATAAGGTAGATGCAAATGAGTCAACCTGCTAAACTTGGCATGCAAAATTGAAAGTGTAACCAGTCTATTTTTACCGGTCTTGGGGAGTACTACAGCTAATTTTTAAAAAGTAGTATGAACCCTATTGTGACTTAAGAGGAAACTGCACATAATCTCATTAAGTGCTTCCAGTGATGTCACTCTTTGGTCAAGTTGCATAGTGGACAAAAGAGGCACAAGGTTTGGAAAAGGAAGAAAAATATGTGGAATAAGGGATTTATTCTACTTCTGCTGTGTTTACTTGATCACTTTTGCTTTTAAAACATTGATCAGTGTCTTAAGGGCAATGAGTAAAAGGGAAATACTTTATAAAACCATGTACTTCACCCAGCTGTGTGACAACATGGAGGTAATCAGCTTACCCTTTGGTCACAAACTAATTGATTGACTGCGGAATTCTTCCGCAGTCAATTATTGGTTTTCATGTTCTTTATTATTATTCCTCTTCCATCTTTTTCCCGATTTTCTAGAGCTTTCAGCACCTTCATGCTTTGTGCAATTTATGCAAGTTATGCATCAAACTGTTCCGCATGTTGAGGAGAAGGGTGCTATTACTTTTGGGACTTCTGCAACTTACGGTTTTTCCGCAATCGGCCGAAATGTCGGAGATTTTTCCCATTGACTTATAATGGGGCTGCTGCAAATCCATGCTTTTCTGCACTTTTTTCTGCATTTTCTGCAATTTCTGCACTTTGTGCATGTTCAGCTTCTGCAACTTGTGGGTTTTGAGAAAAAATTGGCCTTCTGCAGATTTCCAGTTTTTTTATACGGGAGTTTGAAATTTTTGCATTGGTGTGTATGTGCGAATCCAGCCAATGGGGAGACTCCAGGCCTTTCAGCCATTTGTGCAGCTTCTGCCAATCAAGCACTTTCAACAGTTTGACCAGTTTATGGAATATAAAAGTTTATGCAATATTAATAATTTATGCAAAGTAACCACTTTATGGGATTTAACCAGTTTATGCATTTTAAAGCGTTTATGCAACTTAAGAGTTTATGCCATTTAGGATTTATGAATTTTAAAGAGTTTATGCAATTTACATAATTTATGCAAAATAACCCATTCATGCATTTTACCACTTTATGCAGTTTATACAGTTTATGCAACATGACATTTTATGCATTTTACCAGTTTATGCAAATTAGATTATGCAAATTAAGCCATTTATTCAATTTGAACAGTTTATGCAATTTCTGCATTTGCTTCCCGCAATTCCGCAGTCAATCGCAATGGCGCAGCTGTTTTCACATATGTAAAAACAGCTAGTACACACAAGGAGTCTGGACACTTAAAGCTGATGGAGTCACCATTTAAAACACAGGGTTAGATAGAAAAAAACAACAACAACTTACATCTGTAAGAAGAATCAGCCCGTTCAGGTCCTCTCCGAAGTGTGCCATGAGCAGCTGAACAACACGAAGTGCCATCTCATTGTCTTCACCATTAGAGAGGATATCCTTGACATCTTTGTTGGTAGGTTTCCCTTTGAAGTATTCTATGATGGCTCTGCCACATTCCTCGATACTAAGTTCCACACTTCGAAGCACATTGATGTTTGTGAGCAACTCAAAATGTGTGTATAGATATCTTGGCGTGAAAAGAAAAGGCCATCTGCTTTTCAAATGTTCAATCTCAGGTGGTGGAAGCGTATTTATATGGTGACGTTGTAGAGAGAATGTGACCTCCATTAGATTTTTAACTTCTGCTCTTTCTGCTCCACCGGCACCCTCCTGTCTGTAAATCTCCTCCAGTTTCAGGCGGTGCTGCTCCAGAGTGTCACTTGTTTCTTCTGGGGGTGGCTTTGGCTGAAATTGTATACAGCCATATGTGTCAGTTGGACCCCTCTTGCCTGTAGAGGTTCGGTGGTGTGAGAAGCTTACATCACGGTTCATATTCTCAACGCGGTTTTTCAGTTGAATCAAAAGGGATTCATAACCTCCACACATAAGTGATCCATCTGGTGCCATATCAGCAAAACTCTTTGGGTACTGCCTGATGATATTTCGAACCACAGTTCGGCACTGTGTGCGAGTGGGGTTATCTTCATACCTTCTCATTTCATCCACAAGTACTCGTACCATCTGACGTCGCTCCACTGGTGTAGGCCTCTTGCCATCTGCAATTGCAGAACGAATTCCCTGTGGCATTTGTTCCCAAGGGACCTGGAATGTTTCTGGCCATGTTTTCTGTATCTGAGATGTAGAAGGTCCGTCACTTGGCTCGTTGTTTCTTGCCTGGGTTGAACATGATGAAATGGGTGATAGCTGAGATGAAAATGGTGATGAAGGCTCAGACACCGAACAATCACTACTCAGTGGTGAAGAAGTTGGAATGACTTGAAAATCCAGTGTAACTGACGTGGTTTCTAAAAATACAAACAAACAAAGAAAAAAAATATTTAGGACACACAACTAGTTAGGTATATCATATATATCATATAGGTATATCATATACCTAACTCAAGAGAATCAAGAGAATGCTGCACTAAATTAACCATACATTACCTAATTTGAATGCATTCAGGAGTTTTCGGCACTGGATAACAGGTAACAGATCAGCTATGTCTTCTGGTTGTACATATTTTAAGTCTTCTTTTGACTCCAAGCCGGAGCTCTGAAGTTTCAATGTTATTTGACTCTGGGTCTCTTCAGAGAGATTTGGTAGGGTCTTGCAGATGATGTGTTTGATTTCTTCAATCATGTCTGTCATCATTTTGGACTAGAGGGAAAGAATGGTGAAGAATTATCAGTGGTGTGCCATGGACAGTGTACTCAGGCAAGGGATAGTAATCTAGCAGATTCTCCTGATTAATACAACAGTAGCTTCTCTGCATCAGAGTAAGGTTGTAAACACCCATTTCAGGAAAACGCAGGGCATGATACTTTTCAACAATAAAGTTTACTGCTGAACCCTTGTGAACGAGAACCACTTTGATTTTCCCAGTAACAAGCCCCTTGTCATCATCATCATCAATCACAATGATCATGTTCTTTCTGTATTTTGTGCCCTTCACAGTCACCTCATTGGTCATCAGAGTGTTTGTGGGCTCAAAATTGTGACGTGCAACTGCCTCTCTGATTAAATCATTGTATTCATCTGAGAAAAACGGTGTGCCCTTCTCCACAGAAACATCTGGAGGAAAGAAGGTACCAGCACTCAGAAAGGCCTGCAACAGTTGATGTCTCTCTGCAAGAGTAGAACATGGGTTCTTGAAGTTGCGCAATTTTCTCAAACACTGCTTAAAATATGTGTGCTTGCTCTCGAATCTTAAAGTCCATAGGCGAATAAGTGGCCCAAACTGGGTAATAAGCTCAGGATAATGACTGACATAATGATGTTTAGGCTTCAGTGGGTGGCCAGGAAAAGTTTGTTTTCGGCACTGCAAATATTCATCAATCAGAACTCGTAGGTAGGCTATCTGACCATTTGAAATTGCAGGTGCACAACTTAGGTCCACAACTTCTCTAAGTTGCAAAACCAACTGCCAAACTTCATTGTCACCTGGATTTTTTATTTTGTCTCCAATCAAAGCAGGCAACATTCTCAGGAAACACCAGTTTTGCACAGCATGTCCCCCAAGTTTTCCACCTTCTGGATTAACCTCACATGGTTTGTCATTAGCATCCCTACCAAGATACTTGAACTGACTTATTCGTCGATTCAAGATAGCTAAACATTTTATCCACCTTAACAAGATGGTTAATGTACATTGCCAGATCAGAGGACACAATTCCTTCAAAAAGATCGTGGCCAAGACATGGAGGCAACCCTGGCTGACATACATGGAAGTATTTGAGTGTATTAAACACTGAGTCAAATTTAACACCTCCACTATGTGTAGACTGTCCTTCAGCGATCTGAAAATGACTACTGTATGACTGCACTGTGCGTTTTGCGCCCTGGATAAGAGGATCTGCATGGAATGCTTCCCTGCTAATGTCACAGTATCTGCAGAAGTATATACTCCTGCTGAAGTTCTCCACAAAGCCTCCTATGGTATGCGAGCCCAGGTTGTCACCTGCAATGGCGCACAAAGTTCCCTTGTAGACTTTTCCATCTGACAGGGTAACACCATTGAGCTCAAGATCTTTAAGGTCACTGACAAGGGTGCTCATAACTAAGTCTTGACCAAAATACTTGAAATCGTGTTCTTTACAGAGAAGAACAAGTTGCATTTGATCAGTGCTTGATCTGTTGTGTGGCATTAAATCTGCAAGCGTTAGATACACTGCAAGTATCTTATGTTTTTTCTTTCCAGACCCCAGTGGGTTTACGACTTCAAATGCATCCTGGTAAAGGATCAAGCTCAGTGATGAGCTCTCCGTCTGGAAGAGAACATTTTCAGACAGATTTTTGCCATCCCAAACGTCCCTAAGAATATTCTTGGAACCAATGCAGGAGTGTACTTGCTTATATTGTTCCTGCACTGATTGACAATGGAATAGAGAATCAATTGTCTTTTTAATAGGAACATACTGGGCAAAACACTCTTTGCCTGCCTCATTCTGACCTAGACAGATCTGAACTGGCTCAACATAGTTGAAGCTGTTCTTGAAAACTGTTTTTCTTTTCTGGTCAGTTTTCAGTGGCTGAGTGTTGCAAGTTCTAAAGAGATCATCATTTTTCATTGCATCAATCACATTGTTTGTGTCAGCTTCAGAAATCCCTAGTGTAATCAACTTCTCTTTTAGTTTGAAAAGCAAATGTGACTGGCTTATATCATGTAGGTCCTGAAAATCTTCGATAATTGTCTGAATGACAGAAGATGGAAGCAAACACTTTGCTTGCAATTTCAGATAAAAAAGTGCTACATTTTTAAAGAATTGTGATTCATCCGCAATTTCTGGGTAGACCTCTAGTTCATCACCAGCATCACTAAGGGGATCAATCTGCATAGCAGGGTGATCGTGTTCATGGTCGGGGGAAACTGCACGATTCACAACGGATTCAGTCAAAATTCCCTCAGCACCATTTTTATGTTTCCGACTCATGTGTGATGTGAATGTTGATAAAACAGCAAAGCTTTTGCTACAATGTCGATATGGACAAGTGACCGTTTTCCCTTCTCTGATGTGTGTTTTCAAATGAGAGTAAAATGCAGTCCAAGTCTCACACCTTACACTGCAGAAATCAACATGACATGCTAGTTCAACTCCAGGCAAAGTAGGGCTAACTACACGTTTGTTATGTCTGTGAGTGTGACACTTAAACGTTGAAAAGTTTTGAAAAGTCTGACTGCAATCTGGTAAAACACACTTTAAAGTCAAGTTAGGTATATTTTTATGAATTCTCATGTGCCTAATGTATGCCACTGTTGTTGCACAGTTATGATAACAGATTTGACACGGGAACATGTTGTTACTGCCTGATGGTAGGTCCATTTCATCCAGAGATGTCAAATTTGGACTTGACTTAAGTATTTAAGTACTAATACTTGGGTAGACAAAATACCCTGTTAAAAGTATTGATGCAACAACTTAACTTAAGTAAAAGTGTAAAGGTACTTTGTCATAAATTAACTTAACCAAAGAAGTAGACAGTAACAGTCAATGATGGATCTTGATTCAAAAATTCAATTAAATATTGGTTTAGTATTTAATCAATTACAATTAATGCCACTTTAATTGATTTTCGATAAAGATAAAATGTTTTTTTTTATTGTCAATTAACAGGAGGGCTTAGTTCAGTGACTGAAGGGCTGCAGTTTGTGTCGATAAAGGAAGGAGGGCATCAGTTATGCTCTAATGTTTGATGGAGGAGCCTATGGCTTTTTAAAACATCAGAAATAAGTACATTTAGCAGTGTCACTAATAATATATTCGTCAAAGTATCGATGCAATGTTCAGGTGTTTACCTGCGCCCATGGGCGCAGATAGCGGGGGGGACGGGGGGGACATGACGTACCCAGATTTTCATTCACCTGGATCCGTCCCCCTCACTTTTATGAAGAAAAATATCTTGCAAGCATTTTGCAATGTGCGAAACAGCGCCTCCCTTGACCATTCACTTTGATATGCGGCGAGAAACGGTATTGCGCTCATGTGTTTATGTTGACTGGGCTGTGCGTGTGTCAAAATGCGAAACGCGAGCTGTTGGTTATCAGACAGTGTAGCCTACGTCAGGAGGGTTCTGACACAGTTACGAATGACCCTCAATCAAAGAAGGTGGATCCACCTTCTTTGCTCCAATCCGTCCCCCCCAACTTTCATTAAAAAAAAAGTTTTCTAAAAGGCGAAACTCACAGAGAAAATCAAAAGATTAGTTCTAATATAGGCTACTGCTTTGCAACAACATAAAACAGCCAGATCATAAACGGACACTCATTTTGTTGAAAAGTCATGTAGAGTAGTACTTATTTACAAATGTATTTTTGTATACATGTAGGCTTTGCTGTTCGTGTTTGTGTGTTTTTACAGCCTGCTATTTTGGTTTACATAAAGAATCTGTGCACTTAAAGTCAGTTCATGTTTAAATAAAACTGCTTTTTCATACGTCATGTGGCATGCTTGGTGAGTGATTAGAAACCGTACCAATACGCATTATTGTCTTGCAATGATGGGCAATTAAGTTTGATAGGTTGTCATGCCTGAGCAGCTTTGTCCCCCCCAGTTTCAAAAACCTATCTGCGCCCCTGCCTGCGCCACGCAGGAACTACAGCACTACAGGAACACGTGGACGTGCACGCTTGTCCGTCTCCCCTCTCCCCTCTCGCCACCGCTTGGCCTTCGCCTTGCTCCTCCGCGCAGTGCACCGATCTCAGTGTCTGTTTCGGTGGTGGTCCCGGTGAGCGCGTGAGACCATCGGCTGAAATGAAACCTAAAGAAACGGCGACACCCGAGCCGTGAGCTTCAGCTTCGTGGAGAGAGAGAGAGAAAAAAGCGGTGTGCGCTGAGTAGAAGCCTCGTTAACAAGCGCTGTTCCTCCTATGTACAGGCTAATATTAGCGGAATTAAACAAAAAACATCAAAATCCAATCCGAATTCAAATCCAAGCCTCACTGATATAGCATATTTAAATCACTAAAAAGCAATCTCCTGACCACCAGTTTGATATCAAACATTAATATCAGTAAGAGTTTAATTACCGTTTAATTTGTAGATGCAAGATCCGATGTCATCAAATGTCCTCCTGGAAATTCTGGTATCCAAATGATGATTCATGAAGTCCCTCCAGGAGTTGATGGCAAATTATTTCTGTATTTTCTGTATATTTTTGACCAAAAAGAGAAGGCTAGCCTCAGTTTGGACGACGTCTGGCTTCTGTTCTGACCATGCTCCAAATCCCCGCGTAAGCACGCATTTTTTTCAAAAAAAATACTGTAGTGTCCTGTAATTTAAACATCATCATACTGTTTAGGGCATCTGTCCTGTTGCTTCAAGTTAAGCAACCCACAATGCATTGCAAACTACAGTACTACCCCGTTAAACATGAAAACGGTATTTTAGTGTTGAAAATTGGCTGTAAATTTACAGCAATTTCTTACAGTGTTGATTTCATGTCACACTTCACCGTTTTTCCATACTGAGATTTGTTCTTACCTGAGCTTAGACGAGTTCATACGTACCTGTCTGGACTTTGTGCGTGCCCTCAGTCACGCAAAACGACCAAAGATGTTGTTAGCATTTGGCCTTTCCCAATGCATTCCTAGCTTCAAACGGGGGTTGAAGTCAGAAGCGACCAAGCTCCTCCACGCGCACTCACAAAGACCAGACAGGTACGCATCAACTCGTCTAAGCTCAGGTACACTCTTAAAACAGATGTGTTAAAAACAACACAAAATGTGTTAAAAAAAAAAAGCACATCTCCGTGTCTAGTTAAGGACTACACAACATGTGTTGTTTTTAACACAGTCAGTGTGTTGAAATTTTTAACAAAATTTCAACACACTGACTGTGTTGTCTTTTACACATGTTGTGTAGTCCTTAACTAGACACGGAGATGTGCTTTTTTTTTTTTTTTTACATATTTTGTGTTGTTTTTCATCATATATTCATTTTACTCCTAAAATGAATATTATACATACTGTACATGCAGGAAACACACTCAAATAATCACAAACAACATCATTAAAAGTAATTCTTATTTATTATGTATTTGCAAATCACAAATGTAAAAAAACATAAAAATGTCTCGACAGTAGGCTAGAAACATGGATGTTTGAAAAAAACATTGAGTTTTAAATTTGACAGGTCTGATTTGCATTTTTCATGCTTACCATATAGTCATTAAGTTTACACCATACTAACGTCACTACCATTGTGCCAAATGTTACCAGTCAATAAGGATGTGGCAAGAGTTACCTTTTTTTCTTTTACTCAAGTAAGAGTATACTTCACTCTAATATTGGTAGAAGTAGAAGTAGATGTAGAAAGTACTGTATGAAAAAACTCGCAAAAGTACAGTCACTTCAAAAAGTTACTTAGGTACTACATGTACTTGAGTGAATGTGACTACCACCGCTGCAAACAAACAAATACATTTATTTATTTATTGACCTTTATACCAGGATAGTCCCACTGAGGCATGTCCTACAAGGCCTCGTGGAAGACCCAGGACACGCTGGGGGGACTATGTCTCCGAGCTGGGCTGATGTTGCCTCGGGGTCCCCCCAGAACAGCTGCAGGAGGTGTGTGTGGATCGGGAAGTCTGGTCATCTCTGCTGAGACTGCTGCCCCCGCGACCCGGCCCCGGATAAAGCGGAAGAAATGGATGGATGGATGGATGGATGGATGGATGGATGGATGGATGGATGGAGTCCCACTGAGATTAAGAATCTCTTTTTCAGGGGAGTCTTGGCCCCAGAGGGGAATCTATTGTACATGTTTTTAGTGGTAGGGGAAACCGGAGTACCCGGAGGAAACATACGCAGACACGGGGAGAACATGCAAACTCCACACAGAAAGGCCCTGTCAGGTGGGAATCGAACTCGAGACCTTCTAGCTGTGAGCGCTAACCGCTGCACCACCGTGCCTAATTAAAATCTTAACACAGACAATGACATTATGTGAATTTCTCCGTTGTGAGATCAGTTAAGGATTATCTTATCTTAGCTTATATGGAAACAGGAAGTGAAGTAAACCAATCAGTGAAGGGAAATCGACTGTGTTATTCTCTGTGTTTTTACACGGCTCTGTGGATTTTGACTCACATAACTCACCGATTTGTATACAGTTAATCAAAAGAGACAATATGTAACATTTCCCGAAATTTAAATTTATTACATTAAGTAAAGTTCCTACAGGTTATTGGTGCTACAAGCTGTTGTGCATCATGAGATACAATATGAAAATCAGGTAAATGATCTGATATATCTGTGAAAATTAAACCAGAAACTCTTTCAAAGTCCAAATTATTGAACAGTATATTATCGATAAGTGTTGCAGATTTAGCTGTTATTCTAGTTGGTTTAGAAATTGCTGGGAAAAAGTAATGTGAATGAATCATGTTAAGAAATTCATTTGTTGGACTATGAGCTTGACATTTAAAGAGATTAATATTGAAATATTACCGATAACAATGTTTTTACTTTTAGGAGTCAAAATTTCGATGAATTTTGATTCAACATTACAACATTACAAGTGTTGTGTTTTGGGATCTCTAAGCTTAGAAATTTGGGATTTTCACCACAATTTTGGTACAAATTATGGTTAAAATCCTTAATTATTCATATTCAATCTTTAATTTTGACACAGCTATCTGTTAAAAGCAGCTGTGAAAGCCTTTGTGGCGTTAATTTGACATATTTTGGTTTCGTTTTAGTCGAGAGTTCGTCAAATCATTGTTTTCCATTTTCCATTTTCCATTTTTTTTTTTTTTCATTTTTCCAAAATTTCTTGTAAATTTAGCCGAATCAAACTACATATTTTCTGACATGAAAGCAGAATTAAATTTTACTTGTTTTAGGTCAATTTGTTGTTAATTTAAAGCACAGAAGGAGGGGTGCACTCCCATGGACAGACAGGCTTTAGATCGACCCAGAGCTGGAGGATTGGAGTTTGGTTTGACCGACAACATTTCCAGAGCAGAACATTATGTGAATTTCTCTGTGTGAGATCAATTAAAGATTATTTTATCTTATCTTAGCTTATGTGAAGTAAACCAATCAGTGAAGGGAAATCGACTGTGTTATTAGCAGTTCTGTGGGTTATCAATGGCATAACTCACCGAACGCTTATGTCAATGTGTTTTTAGTTAATTTAATTTAGTTCTTGTTCTCCTGTAGAGGAGACTTTCCAACACATTACCACAAATACTGTATTCGCGGTCATGTGTTGTGTTTTGAGATCTCTAAGTTTATTATTGAGGGATTTTCACCACAATTTTGCTACAAATTGTGGTTAAAAACCTTCACTCCATCAGTGGTGCTTCGTTTCCCCTGGGGGAGACTGACACCTCTGACCTCATTCACACACACATCATTCACGCCGCCAATTGTACATTTTTAAATGTTCTCTTCATATTTTCAAACTCTAAACCCTGTACGACTAAGGCTGTTGGACTGACGCGTCCCAAGGAAACACGGTGTTTGTAATGAGAGATATTGTTCCCAAACGGGGCCACGACCTGAATCACGTGCAGAATTACTATGCGGCCATTTTGCCTCACACAAAATGGAAAGTCACTCTGATCTCAACAAAACCTCTGAAAACTAACTTTCCAGAGTTTTTGAGATGTGTTCTCCTTCCCACTTTGTGTGAAAGTGACTGTGTAACATTTCTGCACGTGAGTCAGAGCGTGGACTTGCTTTGGCGACACTTCCTCCCTTTACAAACACCGTCTTTCTCTGGGACGTCCAACTGCCGTTCAGTCCCACACGGTTTGGAGTCTGAAAATGTGAGGAGAAACGATCAACATGGTCAAAAACTTAACCGTTTACAGTTAATGTACTTTAAACTTTTCTAAACATATTGCTTAACTTGGCGTAGACCATTATTGCCAGAATGATCAAACTGCTGCTGATCACACCAAGCCAAAACTCCAGCACAGATGTCGTGAGAAAGGGGTGCACCCCGGGCCCGTTATCATAGAGAGATTGAATTGGAAGTTCATAGTTCTTATCTAGGCCACAAGTACATGAGTAGACATCTGTGTTTTCATTTGACAGGTTCAGACTATTCGCGAAATACTCTATTATTGTGGTTTTGGCCTCTCTCAGTAAAGGAAACAGATTAGCTGAGTAAAGGTCTGATGTTAGAGTTGCGATTACTATGATCAACAGGATCATTAGGACTGCTTTCATGTAGTCACTTTTGGTGCTCTGTTTTAGCCGTGTTTGACTCATGAGTGTCAGTAGACTCATCACTAAAACCACTACGCAGAAGCCAATCCAGAGGTTTACGTTCATTTCGTTGAGGAAAGAGTTTACGACGCTCTCCTGTTTCAGGGCCTGTATCTTAGAGGCCGCGACATGAAATAATCCCTTGTTTTTGCCAGATTTGCAAGTACACATGTCGTCACCTTGAAGGTAAACGGACATGTTGTACTGAAATTGCTCTAAAAGCTTCATTGTGATCGTAAAATGGCTTTCGTTTTTGTCGGGAACACGGACCTGTCAAATGTCTGCCTGTCAAATGCCTGTCTGTCAAATGTCTGTGTGCAGGAGAGCCTTTACACATTACAAGTTTCCATGGAGATCAGGTGATGTGACTTTGCATTCTAACCATATATGGTGACCTGTAAATAGAAGGTTAGAATGCAAAGTCACATGGCCTGATCTCCATGGAAACTTGGAATGCAAAGACGTTTTGATTAACGTCTCCTCCACACAGACTCTTCCGCTTTCCCATACCGCTAAAAACATGTACAATAGGCCTGTGTGTGTGTGTGTGTGTGTGTGTGTGTGTGTGTGTGTGTGTGTGTGTGTGTGAACGGTGGTGGTCAGAGGTGTCTCTCTCCCATTCATTCTCAATGGTAAATATGGATGCAGTACACTATTTGGCCACCAGCGTCAAATTGGGGGCGCTGTTTCACTCCTTTCGCTGTGGTGGTGTCTTGGTGTTTATCAATCACAGAGCGTCGTGGCATCAACTTTCCCATTTTTCCAACTTTTATTACAAAGGTCAATCAATCAATCAATCAATCAATCAATCAATCAATCAATCAATCAATCAATCAATCAATCAATCAATCAATCAATCAATCAATCAATCAATCAATCAATCAATCAATCAATCAATCAATCAATCAATTAATCAGAGTAGAATAAACGAGGAGGATGTCAGACCTTTCCTCAATGACTTTCAACACTAGGCCTGTTGTTGTTTTCTTGTTTTATTTTATTCGTGATGCATTTGGAGCTGCTTAAAATGTAAATGCAATAGAAATACAGTTGACATTAACACGTTCACATATGCATTATGGCAAAGAGGGCATTGTCCAAATATAGGACAGGCTACTTTTTGATTTCATGTCACCGTTTTTACATACTGAGATTTGTTCTTACCTGAGCTTAGACGAGTTCATACGTACCTGTCTGGACTTTGTGCGTGCCCTCAGTCACGCAAAACGACCAAAGATGTTGTAAGCATTTGGCCTTTCCCAATGCATTCCTAGCTTCAAACGGGGGTTGAAGTCAGAAGCGACCAAGCTCCTCCACGCGCACTCACAAAGACCAGACAGGTACGCATCAACTCGTCTAAGCTCAGGTACACTCTTAAAACAGATGTGTTAAAAACAACACAAAATGTGTTAAAAAAAAAAGCACATCTCCGTGTCTAGTTAAGGACTACACAACATGTGTTGTTTTTTACACATGTTGTGTAGTCCTTAACTAGACACGGAGATGTGCTTTTTTTTTTTTTAACATATTTTGTGTTGTTTTTCATCATATATTCATTTTACTCCTAAAATGAATATTATACATACTGTACATGCAGGAAACACACTCAAATAATCACAAACAACATCATTAAAAGTAATTCTTATTTATTATGTATTTGCAAATCACAAATGTAAAAAAACATAAAAATGTCTCGACAGTAGGCTAGAAACATGGATGTTTGAAAAAAACATTGAGTTTTAAATTTGACAGGTCTGATTTGCATTTTTCATGCTTACCATATAGTCATTAAGTTTACACCATACTAACGTCACTACCATTGTGCCAAATGTTACCAGTCAATAAGGATGTGGCAAGAGTTACCTTTTTTTCTTTTACTCAAGTAAGAGTATACTTCACTCTAATATTGGTAGAAGTAGAAGTAGATGTAGAAAGTACTGTATGAAAAAACTCGCAAAAGTACAGTCACTTCAAAAAGTTACTTAGGTACTACATGTACTTGAGTGAATGTGACTACCACCGCTGCAAACAAACAAACAAATACATTTATTTATTTATTTATTTATTGACCTTTATACCAGGATAGTCCCACTGAGGCATGTCCCACAAGGCCTCGTGGAAGACCCAGGACACGCTGGGGGGACTATGTCTCCGAGCTGGGCTGATGTTGCCTCGGGGTCCCCCCAGAACAGCTGCAGGAGGTGTGTGTGGATCGGGAAGTCTGGTCATCTCTGCTGAGACTGCTGCCTCTGCGACCCGGCCCCGGATAAAGCGGAAGAAAATGGATGGATGGATGGATGGATGGATGGATGGATGGATGGATGGAGTCCCACTGAGATTAAGAATCTCTTTTTCAGGGGAGTCTTGGCCCCAGAGGGGAATCTATTGTACATGTTTTTAGTGGTAGGGGAAACCGGAGTACCCGGAGGAAACATACGCAGACACGGGGAGAACATGCAAACTCCACACAGAAAGGCCCTGTCAGGTGGGAATCGAACTCGAGACCTTCTAGCTGTGAGCGCTAACCGCTGCACCACCGTGCCTAATTAAAATCTTAACACAGACAATGACATTATGTGAATTTCTCCGTTGTGAGATCAGTTAAGGATTATCTTATCTTAGCTTAGCTTATATGGAAACAGGAAGTGAAGTAAACCAATCAGTGAAGGGAAATCGACTGTGTTATTCTCTGTGTTTTTACACGGCTCTGTGGATTTTGACTCACATAACTCACCGATTTGTAAACAGTTAATCAAAAGAGACAATATGTAACATTTTCCGAAATTTAAATTTATTACATTAAGTAAAGTTCCTACAGGTTATTGGTGCTACAAGCTGTTGTGCATCATGAGATACAATATGAAAATCAGGTAAATGATCTGAGATATATGTGAAAATTAAACCAGAAACTCTTTCAAAGTCCAAATTATTGAACAGTATATTATCGATAAGTGTTGCAGATTTAGCTGTTATTCTAGTTGGTTTAGAAATTGCTGGGAAAAAGTAATGTGAATGAATCATGTTAAGAAATTCATTTGTTGGACTATGAGCTTGACATTTAAGGAGATTAATATTGAAATATTACCGATAACAATGTTTTTACTTTTAGGAGTCAAAATTTCGATGAATTTTGATTCAACATTACAACATTACAAGTGTTGTGTTTTGGGATCTCTAAGCTTAGAAATTTGGGATTTTCACCACAATTTTGGTACAAATTATGGTTAAAATCCTTAATTATTCATATTCAATCATTAATGTGGACACAGCTATCTGTTAAAAGTAGCTGTGAAAGCCTTTGTGGCGTTAATTTGACATATTTTGGTTTCGTTTTAGTCGAGAGTTCGTCAAATCATTGTTTTCCATTTTGACTAAAATGTCATGTAAATTTAGCCGAATCAAACTACATATTTTCTGACATGAAAGCAGAATTAAATTTTACTTGTTTTAGGTCAATTTGTTGTTAATTTAAAGCACAGAAGGAGGGGTGCACTCCCATGGACAGACAGGCTTTAGATCGACCCAGAGCTGGAGGATTGGGGTTTGGTTTGACCGACAACATTTCAAGAGCAGAACATTATGTGAATTTCTCTGTTGTGAGATCAATTAAAGATTATCTTATCTTAAGTGAAGTAAACCAATCAGTGAAGGGAAATCGACTGTGTTATTAGCGGTTCTGTGGGTTATGACTCACATAACTCACCGAACGCTTATGTCGATGTGTTTTGGGTTAATTTAATTTAGTTCTTGTTCTCCTGTAGAGGAGACTTTCCAACACATTTCCACAAATACTGTATTTGTGATCATGTGTTGTGTGTTGAGATCTCTAAGTTTATTACTGTGGGATTTTCACCACAATTTTGCTACAAATTGTGGTGAAAAACATTCACTCCATCAGTGGTGCTTCGTTTCCCCTGGGGGAGACTGACACCTCTGACCTCATTCACACACACATCATTCACGCAGCCAATTGTACATTTTTAAATTTTCTCTTCATATTTTCAAACTCTAAACCCTGTACGACTAAAGGCTGTTGGACCGACGCGTCCCAAGGAAACACGGTGTTTGTAATGAGAGAAATTGTTCCCAAACGGGGCCACGACCTGAATCACGTGCAGAACTATTATGTGGCCATTTTGCCTCACACAAAATGGAAAGTCACTCTGATCTCAACAAAACCTCTGAAAATTAACTTTCCAGAGTTTTTGAGATGTGTTTTCCTTCCCACTTTGGTGTGAAAGTGACTGTGTAACAGTTCTGCCCGTGAGTCAGAGCGTGGACTTGCTTTGGCGACACTTCCTCCCTTTACAAACACCGTCTTTCTCTGGGACGTCCAACTGCCGTTCAGTCTCACACGGTTTGGAGTCTGAAAATGTGAAGAGAAACGATCAACATGGTCAAAAACTTAACCCTTTACAGTAAATGTGCTTTAAACTTTTCTAAACATGTTGCTTAACTTGGCGTAGACCATTATTGCCAGAATGATCAAACTGCTGCTGATCACACCAAGCCAAAACTCCAGCATGGATGTCGTGAGAAAGGGGTGCACCCCGGGCCCGTTATCATAGAGAGATTGGATTGGAAGTTCATAGTTCTTATCTAGGCCACAAGTACATGAGTAGACATCTGTGTTTTCATTTGACAGGTTCAGACTATTCGCGAAATACTCTATTATTGTGGTTTTGGCCTCTCTCAGTAAAGGAAACAGATTAGCTGAGTAAAGGTCTGATGTTAGAGTTGCGATTACTATAATCAACAGGATCATTAGGACTGCTTTCATGTAGTCACTTTTGGTGCTCTGTTTTAGCCGTGTTTGACTCATGAGTGTCAGTAGACTCATCACTAAAACCACTACGCAGAAGCCAATCCAGAGGTTTACGTTCATTTCGTTGAGGAAAGAGTTTACGACGCTCTCCTGTTTCAGGGCCTGTATCTTAGAGGCCGCGACATGAAATAATCCCTTGTTTTTGCCAGATTTGCAAGTACACATGTCGTCACCTTGAAGGTAAACGGACATGTTGTACTGAAATTGCTCTAAAAGCTTCATTGTGATCGTAAAATGGCTTTCGTTTTTGTCGGGAACACGGACCTGTCAATGTCTGCCTGTCAAATGCCTGTCTGTCAAATGTCTGTCTGTCAAATGCCTGTCTGTGCAGGAGAGCCTTTACACATTACAAGTTTCCATGGAGATCAGGTGATGTGACTTTGCATTCTAACCATATATGGTGACCTGTAAATAGAAGGTTAGAATGCAAAGTCACATGGCCTGATCTCCATGGAAACTTGGAATGCAAAGACGTTTTGATTAACGTCTCCTCCACACAGACTCTTCCGCTTTCCCATACCGCTAAAAACATGTACAATAGGCCTGTGTGTGTGTGTGTGTGTGTGTGTGTGTGCGTGTGCGTGTGCGTGTGTGCGTGCGTGCGTGTGCGTGTGTGTGTGTGTGTGTGTGTGTGTGTGTGTGTGTGAACGGTGGTGGTCAGAGGTGTCTCTCTCCCATTCATTCTCAATGGTAAATATGGATGCAGTACACTATTTGGCCACCAGCGTCAAATTGGGGGCGCTGTTTCACTCCTTTCGCTGTGGTGGTGTCTTGGTGTTTATCAATCACAGAGCGTCGTGGCATCAACTTTCCCATTTTTCCAACTTTTATTACAAAGGTCAATCAATCGATCAATCAATCAGAGTAGGATAAACGAGGAGGATGTCAGACCTTTCCTCAATGACTTTCAACACCAGCCCTGTTGTTGTTTTCTTGTTCTATTTTATTCGTGATGCATTTGGAGCTGCTTAAAATGTAAATGCAATAGAAATACAGTTGACATTAACACGTTCACATATGCATTATGGCAAAGAGGGCATTGTCCAAATATAGGACAGGCTACTTTTTGATTTCATGTCACACTTCACCGTTTTTCCATACTGAGATTTGTTCTTACCTGAGCTTAGACGAGTTCATACGTACCTGTCTGGACTTTGTGCGTGCCCTCAGTCACGCAAAACGACCAAAGATGTTGTTAGCATTTGGCCTTTCCCAATGCATTCCTAGCTTCAAACGGGGGTTGAAGTCAGAAGCGACCAAGCTCCTCCACGCGCACTCACAAAGACCAGACAGGTACGCATCAACTCGTCTAAGCTCAGGTACACTCTTAAAACAGATGTGTTAAAAACAACACAAAATGTGTAAAAAAAAAAAAAAGCACATCTCCGTGTCTATATACCTGTCTGGACTTTGTGCGTGCCCTCAGTCACGCAAAACGACCAAAGATGTTGTTAGTGTAGTGAGGTGGGGTAGGTGTCCCTGCGTTAAGCCAATAGAATGTAGGGGGCGCACTATAAAAGGGGCCTCTTCCCCATCACCTGCCCTCTCACCTCTCTGACGTCACACCTGCTGCGAGGCTTCGCTAGCGGCTAGTCTGGGGTCGTCTGGTTGTGCGTCGTGTCGGGAGCGTCAAGCCGGCGACGTAGGCTTAAGGCCGTCAACTTTGTATGCAACTTCCATGCCTCGATGGTAAGCGTGTTCGCAGCTTGTGTGTTGTCATGCCGGTACGTTTTGTAAGTTTCTACTGTTCACATAGCGCTGCTGATGCCGGTCCGAGTGGTGTCGCATAGCTGGACGTGGTCCGGGGTCTGCGGGCTCGTAGGGTGTCGCTTCGCTTTCGCTACCTGGTAGGATCTTTTTGTTTTGTTCCATACTCATGTTAAATTTAATTGCAGGGTCCTGGCAGCACCATCATGCCTCCCCTGCCTGTATGTCTGTCCACTTGCTCTCTTCTGAACGTCCTGGATTCAGCTTTTAAAGAACGAAACATCCAAAATGAACTTGTTAAGAAGCCAAACTTAACTTTTAAAATAAAACGAAACATGCTTTTGTAAATCATTTGCCTCTGCCCGGTCCTTTGAACGAACCTGTGTGCCTTAGACTTGTTGTAAAGGTATTTCCCAGTTATACTGGGTGGCGTTGTGGCAACATATTTATTTATTTTATAGTAACCTCCACACTGCTACATTAGCATTTGGCCTTTCCCAATGCATTCCTATAGCTCAGGGGTAGGCAACGTCAGAATTCGGCCCTCCAGCATAAAACCTTTGGCCCCCAAGAGAATTTTGGAGAAACATTTATTCATATATCAGAGACCAAATATTAGGTCATATATTATGTGCAAAGCTTATATTTGTAGAAAAAAGGTGCTTTACTTTGGGCTACAATTGTGTGTTTCGGCCCTTGGTGTTTTGGCAATGAAGAAAATCGGCCTCCATGACACAAAGTTGCCTATCTCTCCTATAGCTCCTCCACGAGCAGTCGTGCACGCACAAAGACCAGACAGGTACGCATCAACTCGTCTAAGCTCAGGTAAAAACAAACATCAGTATGTAAAAACGGTGGCCTGTTCCTTTAAGAACTGGCGTCTTATTGTCAAATACAGCACCACCACTTTCAAGGTCAAACGTTTCTTACAATAAAGACTATTAAACGTCTTCAAAACTAATATTGAACAGTTGCACCGTAAGCACCCATTTAAGTACCACCAACACAGGCTACTTTCAGTGATGCAGGAGTTAAGAGACTTGTGTGAAGTTAGACCCCCCATAGTGTCAGATTCACTCCAAACTAGTGTCATTGTTTAGCTCTTTGTTTGTGCACATAAAATTAGAGTTTGTGCGCACTTGAGATATTGATCATTGATTGGTAATTGGCTCGGGTCTGGGTCCTGGTCTGATCTTTGTTCAGGTCTTGGTCTGGTCTTGGTTTGGTTCTTAGTCTTGATCTTTGTTCAGGTCTTGGTTTGGGTCTTGGTCTAGTCTTGGTCTGGTCTGGTCTGGTCTGGCACAAACAAATGACACCATTTTGAAGCAAATCGGACACTATGGGGGGGCTAACTTCACACAAATCTGATACTTGTATAGTATAAAAAAGTATTCATAATAAGTGTCTTTTACCCATAAATCTCACATAAACGCTGGGATTAAAGCGACATGACTATCAGTATTCTAAGTGGGATGTTCTTTTGTAGCATAGACCAGTGGGATCATCAGACGTATTTTTATGTGCCCACTGTTCGGGTCTTGGTCTAGTCTTTGTCTGGTCTTGGTTCGAGTTTTGGTCTAGTCTCAGTTCAGGTCTTGGTCTGGTCTTGGTTTGGGTCTTGGTCTGGTTCTTAGTTGTGGTCTTGGTCCAGTCTTGGTATGGGTCTTGGTCTTTGCTTAGTTTTAGTCTGGGTTGTGGTTCGGATCTTGGTCTGGGTCTTGGTTTTAGTTTGGGTCTTTGTCTGGGTCTCGGTTTTAGTCGTTAGTTGAAAACTGCTGAAAATCAGGAAAAAGACGGACGTTTAATAAAAGATCAAGAACATGAAAACCAATTAGCCTTGACTGCGGAAGGATTCCACAGTCAATCAATAGCTCAAAAACAAAGTGCGCACAAACGCTAATTGTATGTGCACAAACGAAGAGCTGAACAATGACACTAGTTTGGAGAGAATCGGACACGATTACCGATCAATTACCAATCAATGATCAATATCTCAAAAACAAAGTGTGTACAAACGAAGCACAAACGAATGACACCATTTTGAAGCAAATCGGACACTTCACACATGTAGTTAAGAGCATGTAAAGTTAGACACAGTGGTTACAAATGGGTCATATGAGGTCACACAGGTCACAGATTGGCCCACGCAGATCCCTGATCGTTCCCACGGTGGGAAATCCCCTCCCCGCGTCCCTAAACTGATACATTGTACGTGAGGTCCAATCAGGTCGGGCATTTCTTTTATCAGAATATTTGGGCGCACTTCTTGGCGGTTCAATAACCAGAGACTGGGAGAGAGTTCATCTGGAGACCCTGATCATGTCTTTGTCCAAGGCCGAGGCCCCGCGGCAGCCCAAGTGCACGCGCTGCCGGCACCACGGGCTGGTCGTGCCGCAGAAAGGCCACGCCAGACTGTGCCCGTTCGCCCGGTGCACCTGCTGGAAGTGCACGCTGATCACGGAGCGCACCCGCATCAACGGGCTGCAGCGGAGACTGCGCCGGGACGAGGAGCGGGCCGCAGGGTCGGGACAGGCGGACGCTTCTCCCGGCGAAGCGGCCCAACAGCAGCCGGCCCCGGGAGTGACGCGCCCCCGCCCGGTCAGGAGGCCCGTCTCCGGTTCACCGTCAGCGGAGGAGGAGGCGGCCCCGGAGACTACCCCGTGTGACCCCCCGCCACCGTCACCGAGTGAGTTTGACACAGTTATTGTGAGAGATTATGACACAGAGATTATGACACAGAGATTATGACACAGTTATTCGCTTCATGCCACATTTGCGAACATTTAATCCAAGAGGGAAACAAAATGACAGGCCGCACGTGCTTGACCTTAAATTAGAAAATGGTGCTTCGTCAGAGCGGCTACATTTTGGAGCTTGTGACATAATGGTGAACAGACTGTACACCTTCCCAATTGTTTAAAATGGGTGCTGTAGATACTAATTTATGTATAAATTGTCAGTCAGCTGAGGGAACCTTGGTTCATCTTTTGTGGGAATGCTCAAGGATAAAGGAGTTATGGACAAAACAACAAACGAAGCCATGTCATATCTACATATTGATATTCCAATGACTCCGCAAACTTGCATCCTTGGAGACCTACATCAATTTAGTAATGTTTCATCAACGAAAAAGAATGCATTTTTATCATTATGCATTATAACCAAAAGAATAATTTTGAAAAAATGGATAGACAATGACTGTCCGACTCATTACGACTGGCAGGCTATGCACACGTTATGGAGACGATATCAGTGGAAAAAACAGCTTTTAGATTCAGGATTCATCAGGAATCTGATTATCTTGAAACATGGGATCCATTACATGAATTTATCTTGAGTGTTAATTGAATGTACGCAGAATTCCTTTTTTCTTTTATGTGAATGGAATTGTACTTACTAATATTAATATTGAAAAAAAGAAAACAAAAAAAAAACATAATGGCGTTATCTCGCACTGGCTTATGACCGCTGTACACTGATATATGATCTAAATCAGTGTTAATTTCGTCGACTAAAATATTTAGTCTTAATTTTAGTCAAAGTGTTATTTTTGACGACTAAAATTGGACTAAAACTAAATTAAAAGTTTTTCATGAGACTAAAACTATGACTAAAATGTCCAGATATTTTAGTCGACTAAAATGAGACAAAATAAAAATGAAAAGGAGAGACTAAAATCATCCAAACTACTAATGATGACCGTCTGAAAGAGCCTCATATCATGTAAATTCTCTGCCAAAGGAGCCGCTCTGAGCTTTATCATGTGGAGCAGAAACATGAAGCAGGGGAACAAGATTAAATATGATTATAATGAATATTATCAATGCAAAGTCGACTAAATTCGTCTTAAATTTAGTCGACTAAATTGACATGCAATTTTAGTCGACCAAAAGTAGACTAAAATTGAAAAGATTTTTTTCGACAAAAAAAAATTACATTACATTTTAGTCAAAACACTAAGACTAAAACTAAATTAAAATATGTTGTCAAAATGAACACTGATCTAAATGTTGTTTTCCTTTCATCTCCACACCCTCCAGACCCTCTGTTCTGGGCGGACTACGGCCCTGTCCCCCCGCAGCTCCTGCACCTCCAGGTCCGCATGCCCGCTCCCTTCCCCGTATACCGCTACATGGTGAACATGCCGTGGTCCCCGGTGCCCCCGGGCCTGTACGAGGGCAGCCTGTCCCCGCTGGTGCCTCCGTACCCCCATGCACCCCCGCACCCCCCGCCCTTTGAGCCAGGACCTCCAGTGGTGAGTCTCAGGGTCACCACCATAGACATCACAATAAAATGCCCACATTTAGTGAATGTGAAATATAGGCCTTTCACATTTTTTTTAAATTATGCAGTGAAAATAAATTGATTTGTCAGTTAAAACAAACAATCACAATATCAACAGTTGTAAATATCAACTTCAGAATCAATCATTGTATTATTGCTCTTTGTGCTTGTGTAAAAAAACTGAAATAATAATCATGATATAAATGCAATAGGCCCATATCATGTTTTCTTTCATCACTAGAAGTAATTTTTTGGGGGACATTTGTAGAATTATTGTGGCAAAGTGCACATTTTTTGAATAATATATTTATTTATTTTCTAGACAGGAGATAAAACATCCTCAAGTGCAGGGGTCAGAGTCCCAAGTATTTAACACCAATTTGACAGATTTATTAAGGAAGAAATTAAATCATGTCAAACAAAGATGTTTGTCATCAGAACTAAAGAAGCTGTTAGATTTACCTGAAAGTATTTTTTAACATGAATGGGTGGAGAAGTAAAAAAGTAAAACCATTCCATTTGAAAAGAATAAAGTAAAATGTAAAGTTTATTTTTTTTCCTCATTTGTATCTTAATTTCAAACAAAATCTGTAGCTGTTCAGTTCATGAGTTCATGGGTTTTGTTTTCTTCTTTGAATACATAGGTTACTTCATAGCTTTAACCTCTTAACCCCGCCTGAACCGAGCACACTTTACCCAAATCTAAAAGCTTCTTGGAAAAAGCGCCAGAACATCGACGAAAACGAGGATGAAAGTGCAACAAAAATGTGACAAAAAACACGCTGGAAAAGCAACAATAACACAATGAAAGAAAGCGACAAAAACACAAGAGTGATGACAAAAGCAACGGAATAATGTGTCGAAAATGAAATGAAAAAGTGACGAAAATAGACAAAAAAATGTTTAAAAAAAGACGAGAGCGCAACAAAAACACTTCCAAAATGTGAGAAAAGCGCGACTAAAGAGCGGTGAAAAAGCAACAAAGAAATCAACAAGAAAGCCACGAAAGAGCAACAAAAAGGCAATGATGAAGTGACCAGAACACACAAAAAACATGCAAACACTCTTAAAGCAGCAACAAACACAACACAACACAAAACTTACGATCAGTGTTGTCGGCCTTAGCTTTCAAATGAGGCTTCCTCTATTACAGCAGCACATCCGGAACCTGCTGACACGACTGTTCTCTCCTCAGGACGTCAGACCGTCCAGACACGTCGAGGACGAGGACAAAGACTCTGACGGGGAACAACTCATTGTCCTCGATTAATTTTGTATCATTTTTTATTTGATGTTACGTTCCTTACGTTTTTTAGTTCAGCCACAGTTTAATCAGATTGAGCCAATACTTGGTTTTAACTTTCAATTGTAATTGTATTTTAAACGGTATTAAACTTCATCTAATGATAGAACGGTGTTGAAATGTTACATTTTGCAGCTGAGTCACTTTAGAAGAATTCAGTACAAAACAGAATCAGTTCAGTTTGTTGTATTGGACAGAGAAGCAGCTGTGGAGCAGGAGACTGTGCAGTACCTCAGTTTGTCCACCAGGGGGAGCTGCTAAACCATAGAAGACTCACCTGTGACTTTGATGCAAGACGAGTCAATAAAACCAGACAATTGGCATAAAATATATGTATTTTTGGAAAAGGGTAGGAAAAGTAAAAGAGGAAAACAGTAGTACTGGCAATAGGACTAATATAAAGTATATAAATGTAAATTCATTGCAATACTGGTGCTTTGTTTTCTCAATGGGATATTATTTACCACATGCCTCATCAATCTTGAAGTTTTACCCTTAGGAACCTTTAGATGCTTTGTGTTTGGGAGTGAATAAAGCAAATATGATCTGAAATGAAAAATCTAGAAAAGAAAGTATCCCCTCTGACCAAGTCTTTGTAATCAACAACAAAAAAACCTATACATTCAAACTTGGTTTGTTAGTGGCGGAAAATATGGAGAATCTTGGGTATTTATAGTCATAAAACGCCTTATTTTTTTAATGAAAACATAACTTGCAATACATTTTTTCACATATTCTCTAGTCACTAATCGACAGCAAAAGTTTAAAATCGGTATCTTTAAATTTTCCCTATTCACCTGCAGCGCCTCGCCTTAAAGTGTACCTTCTAAATTCAGGGGATTGGAGCTTAAAAAACAATAACTGACATGGGATTAAGGATCACATTACTACACATTATGAGATTTTAAATTTTTTTTTGTCTGAAATCGGCTTTAACAGTGGGAACCCCAGCTCTAGACGTCTGTACCTGCTCGGACACATCAGGTCGAGGGTGGAGCATCACTTCAGTTTGTTTAGTGGCACATACATTCACTTCTGTCAGGTCTGTGTTGTTTAATCCTCTGAACTCTGCCCGACCTCAGCGCGGCCCACAGGGAGTGGTGACATTTGGAGGGGGTTAAGTCGGTAAAAGTGTACACAAGTAAAAATAAAGTAAAAACAAAAAAAAGAGCTAGCTTACTGCAGCGCAATAGATACACAGTGATGAACAAGATATTTATATACAAAAGAACAGGAAGCTAGACAAAAGTATTCTTAACTTAAACATATTTTGTTATTAGAAACTATGATCGACATGCATTTATCCAGGTGGTTAGTGGCTTAATATCAAGCTCAGCTAATTGCAAATGGAAGAAGAACGGCTGCAGGTGCATGTGACCTTTGACCCGTCACAGCTGAGGTGCGTAGCAGAGATAATACATTCCATTCTTTAAAGTGGGCGGCTCGGTGGCACAGCAGTTAGAGCCTCCGCTTCAGAGCTAGAAGGTCCCGGGTTCGATTCCCACCAGGACGGGGCCTTTCTGTGTGGAGCATGTTCTCCCATTTCTCCCGTTTCCCCACCACTAAAAACATGTACAATAGGTGAATCCTCCGGCCAGGTGATTCTGACCATCAGCCTGGCTCCACATCATGGAGGCGGGTCTCCGGGCGCGGGCAATATTTTCCTTAAATATTAGTATTTGTTAAGAACATTTTGCTCAAAAATGTGTGTAATTTACAACATTTTACTTAAATCAAGCAACATTTAAGTAAAATATCCACAATTTTTCACTAAATAAGAATGCTTTCCTTAAATTAATCCTTTTTCTGAGGACATTTTGCTTAATTCTAGCTATTTATTTGCTTAAATTTAGTGTTTCTTTCTTGTTTTATAAGAAAAATATTCTAGAAATAAGAATTCTTAGCAAGAAAAAAATGCTGACCCCATTGGCAGAATATTTTCCTTAAAACAAGACAATTTTAAGATTCTTTTCCTTGTTTTTTGCAGGGCACTTTTTGCAGTGTAGGTTGTACCAAAGGACCACCATGTATTTCACATCACCTCATGAGGTCTGTGATATTCTTGCAGAAGCTTGAATTGGTGCCATCTGCAGTTAACAAATGTGGGTGCTTTGCATGAAAGTTTGAGAACTCTAGCTCCAAAATTCAGGTGCTGGAGCATAAGTGTTACAACCACACCCGGTCTCCCCGACTCAGTCCGTGTAGCAACAGCATCAGCCTCAAAACTTACACTACAGACTAATCCTGTAAGTTCTCCTGACTACAAATCTAGCTCTGTGTCTGCTCCTCTGTTCCAGTCGGGAAGTGAGAAAGGAAGAAGAGACATTCTCCTACACATTTCCTACAATTCTTCTATTAATAACGTAAGCCTTTATTAATACTGCAGCATTTTATGAAGGAACACATGACAAAGACAACAGGCTTTTATGAGAACGCTTTTATGGGGTTCAGAGCAGGGACAGCAGGTCGTCCAATAACCGAGAGTTTGGCACCCACCTTGCCTCCAGTGTCTGCGTACATTGCTGTATGAATGAGAGGAGGGAATGGGTGACCTAGGGGGCCTGATAAAGGTAGAAAAAGCGCTTTATAAGTTGAGTCCTTTTCCAACCTCACCACCACTGGGTGAAAGAATAACGACTACAGCTTTGAGAAACTTGTGCCAGGCTTGTAAAACACAATACAATACATTTGCCATTATCATTGTTATGAAACAATGCCAGCGTCTTCCAGTGAAATGAAAAGTAATAAAATTCCTAGTTATCACAGTATATTCACCCATTGTTTCGCAGCCTCTCCACTTGAGTGCACACTGCAGTACTTCTGTCACCACTTTCAGCTCTGCCCTTTCGCATTTGTTGATTCTATCTGTGTCCTTAACGAAACAGGACTGGCAGCTGTTTGGCTGAAAGAGCGGAGATGATAGAGTCCCAGGGTGTGTCCGAGAGATAAGAAGGACCGATAAAACCTGTCCCGTGTGGTCCAGGAATGCTCTGCTTATTACAACACTCTGTTTGCTCTGGACGTGTGCGATGGATAATGACACCAACACCTTTAATCAACACAGAAAACCAGGTGATAATGCATAGTACAGCTGTATAATAGACGCCCCATGTTAAACATAGGGAGAAGCTGTAACATTAAAGGAACAGGCCACCGTTTTTCCATACTGAGATATGTTCTTGCCTGAGCTTAAATGAGTTGATACGTACCTGTCTGGTTTTTATGTGTGCACTCAGTCACGCAAAACAATAAAAGATGTTGTTAGCATTTGGCCTCTCCCAATGTATTCCTATGGCTCCAAACGGGGGAGAAGTTAGAAGCAACCAGGCTCTTCCACGGGCACAAAGACCAGACAGGTACGTATATCATCTAAACTAGATGAGTTGTAAGAACATATCTCTGTATGGAAAAACGGTGGCCTGTTCCTTTAAGAATGGTGAGCATCAGTTCGTTTGTCTTGTTTTGTCAAAGCACCCGGTCAAAGCCAAAATCAACTAGAGAGTGTTCAGTTCCACTTAACCTCCCACACAATACCGCTCTGTCGGGAACTGCAGCCAACTTGACATCCAATATAAACACTGAATAATAAGGTGAGAGAAAACTGTCAGAATCCGTGGGCGACCGAAGAGCAACCGCCTCCAGATCCTGAGCCGGGTTTTGTCTGGAGTATCACAGGTCACAACAGCATTTATTCATCAGTTTCTCTTATAATGTCCAGTTAGTCAGTAAGGACATAGAAAAAGACACTGAAAATTCTCCATCAGAGGTGACTCCCATCAGCTCTGGGTCTTTAGCCTGCCCAGTGCCCGTCCATGGGAGTGGATCTGTCCTCCTGTGGTTCTCCCTGAGGTTTCTCTTTTCTGCTCTGGGTTTGGCACTGCCCTGTGAAGCAACTACACATATTGATATTGGGCTACACAAAACACTATTTGATTGATTGATGTGAACACAAAAAGACAAAACAGGCTCATACTGAAATACTCAAAGACGCTTTACATGGGGAATAAAACAAAAGAAAAAAGGAGTTCAAGGAAAAGCTAGTTTGAACAGGTGGGTTTTGAGTATTGATTTAAAGGTTGGTCGTGAGTTAGAGTTTCTAATGGGCTGTGGGAGTGAGTTCCAAAGGGTGGGGGCTGCGATGGCGAAGGTTCGGTCCCCCAAAGTTCGGCTAGTACAGTGCGGGTGAGGTAGGGCGGGGCCAGGTTGTAGATACAGATGGCATTGCATCATAGAAGGGGGCGTGGCCTGGCTGAGGGGGAAAACAGAATCTTTTGGGAAACACAATTTTTCATCCTTTTTAACCACTTTTTGGCAAAATATAAACTAATTTATCACATACAAATAAAGTCAAGTCTAAATCGGGGCCATATGGATGTTTATTCACACCGGATTGTTCAGCAGAAGCGGAAGCATTAGCACGATGCTAACTTGAAACATCATGTTAGCAGAAAATTACAGCCATAATTGTTTTCCCCCTTAACTGTTTTCAAACATGACGATATGTGGGCGATTCCAGAGATGCCGTCTGTATCTATGGAGGGTTTTGTAGGTGAGGAGGAGGAGCTTGTATTGAATATGATATTGAAAGTTGCCAGTGGAGCTGCTGGGGGACGGGGGTGATGTGTTCTCTGGACCGGGTGTGGGTGAGGAGGCGGGCAGCAGAGTTCTGGATGTATTGCAGTTTTTGGAGATGAGTGGTGGGAAGTCCGTAGAGGAGGCTATTGCAGTAGTCGAGTCTGGAAGTGATGAAAGTGTGGATGAGGATTTCAGCTGTTGACTGGGTAAGGGAGGGGCAGAGACGGGCAATGTTGCGGAGGTGGAAGAAGGATGTTTTGGAGTCCCTTATGATGCCGAGGTTGCGTACAGAGGGGGAGGGGGTGACATTGTGACCGTTGATGAGGAGGGTAAAGTTCTGGACAGAGGGGAGATTTGGGGCTGGTGATGAGGAGTTCTGTTTTATTGCTATCTTGTTGTGTCCTAGAGCATGTGGTTTAGGGAAGGGAAGGGAATTTTATTTGTTTAGGTGTGTCTAAGGCAGTAGTTCTTAACCTTGTAGGAGGTACTGAACCCCACCAGTTTCATATGCACATTCACCGAACCCTTCAAGCAGGGCGTTTCATCACGAATCACTTGAGTCGGGTGTGTGTCTTGACCTCCGCCGAATGGTCTAGGCCCTAGGGGCTGACAAGAAGAAGCACAGGCCACTCCTGACTTCTCATTGGCCACATTAAATCATCTTTCTAATGCAAATAATGTCAAGCTGGCCCTAAATTGAAATCAAAAGCTGCTAACTCCTCATCCATCCTGCCTTTCACACATTTTTGAAAGGTTTAGAAAAGTTGTTTTTAGTAAAAGGTGCTCCTGATGTGGTCAGTTATGGCAAACAGGGAACTACTCTGTCAATAATTTGACAAGAGAAAGATTTTGGACTTTTATCTCACAATGGAGAACTTCTCAAGAACACATTATGGGGGAGCAAATAGTCAGGAAAATCAAATCAAAGAAGACTATGATAATGGGCAAACAAGTAATAGTAAATAAAGATAAACGTGCTTTTGAAACAGCTCACTCATCATTATAAAGTATGCAGCATTTTTGCAGACTTACAGATGTGGGGAGTAAATCTGTTTTCTTCAAGTCTCTGGGGGAGTTTCTTATCAGGAAGTGTGTTCATGGTCAAAATGAACATAATACTATTGCTGTAGTACTGCATACATATTACATAACTTTATTTCCCATTTAACTAACCAGACAAACGCACATTAGGCTTTGGGCATGATGTGTTACAAAACAGCAGGAGATGAGGGTGCGGTTTTGACTCCTGGGAACAATGGAAAACACATTCCTGGACCTGACCGAGAGTCCAGATACAGAGCTGCGTCCGGCTTTGGACAAATCTTTCCGCATCTAACAAGACAAACGGCTGGGGGTTTACGGGAAATAAGAGGAGAGAGGACAAAAGAGTCTGCTGTAACAGGCTACTCTTACTTTGACTACAAATAAGGATAAGTGGCTCTTATCTCGAAGCTTTGGAGTAAATTGAGGAGAACAGGGTTTGAACAGTAACTTGACCTGTCCTGCAATAACCCAAGACAAATACAAACTTCACATTGAAAGGCAAACTAAAAACAGTCAGGGAATCAAAAGTGGAACCATGTTGTTGTGAGGTAATACGATAAGGAGCGGACGATAAGATGAAGTGGATTAAATGATTAAATGATCTACACAGGCATGTATTGGATTGTGGGAGTCTCGGGCCTGAGTTTCACTATTCGTTCTCATCTCTTTGTGCACAGTTTGAATAAACAACTGTCCACAGACGAAGGAAATGCTCATCCTTATGACTCAAAACACTGATTATAAAACCGCTATAATCAAGTGTAGTGTGGGGTTCCCCAGGGGCCAATGGTACAAAGTGGAGTGAAGAAATATTGCTTTGAGAAACTTGTGACTGAATGAATTATTTATGAAGCGTCTTCCAGTAAAATGCCTTTGAACGTGTTGTGTCGGGTAAGACATAAAATCACACCTTTCAACATCAGGGCACAAAAGCAACCTGCAATTAGTCTTGTATAACTCTAACGCTAACCTTAAAAATAGCTGGTTAGTCCGGAAGCAATTCATCTCGGCTCATAGCTCTCGATAGAGCACATTAACATACCATATTTCATGCCCCAATGGACAAATGGCAGGCGAAAAGTGTGTGAAAGCCAAAGTGCAGTTTAATGAAAAGCCAAGTATGATGCAGTGTGTTGGTCAAAAAGAAATACAGCATTTCTCACTTTATATTTGAAGTCTAACAGCTTAAAATAGCGAAGAACACAAGGATGAAAACACAACAAAAAAGCGTCAAAAAGCGACAAAATAAAGTGTCGGAAAGCAACAAGAACGCAACAAAAAAGTGGCTAAAAAGAAATGAGAACAGGACACAAATGTTTCAAAAATGTGACAAAAATGTGTAGCTTTCAAATGAGGAACTACACTGCTGCTCTCCATTTGAGAAGCTTCAGGATTTGGGTAAAGCCGTACTGGAAAATCAGAGAAAACGCGCTCGGATCAGGCGGGTAAGAGGTTGAGCATTTGCCTATAAATTAGATTTTTTCTTAAAGGGGCTAGATGCAAGTTGGCCATTTTATACTCACTACTGCCACCCCAGGTCATACGCGTAACTGCAGCTTCTATATTAAACTCGTGCATGACGGCATAACTTTTAGTGACAGTGCAGGATTTTAGAGGCAGTTGTGGTGAACAGGTGTGAGCTCATTCTACACATTAGGACATTGTTGGAACATAGGGGAGGGAAATAGAAAAAAAAAAAAAAAAAAATTAAACTCTGTATACTCCCTTTAAATTCTTAATCATAAGACCAACTCAAACAATGATTATAAAACAGCAATAAACAAGCTATCATATATTTATGAGTCTGATTAGCAGAAGGTTAATCTGAGTTCAGACGTCATTGTGAAAGTAGTGCAGTGCAGTAAAAGTCATTTACACTTTCATGTAAACATTGGAGTTTGGTTTAATCATGCTATTTTCAGTGTCAGGTAAACAACACTATCGGTAGTGGACAGAAAGTGAGGGAAAACAAACGATAGTGGAGCTGAGCAACTGAATGGTGCTGAGGTTTATCTCTTCCACACGTTCCCTGGGTCCTATGTTCCCGGGAGTGAGTTTGTTTTTCGTAGGTGAGTTGGTACATCAACCAATCACAAGTCATGAGAGTGAAACGTCATACATGTATCAATCAGCTTAACCCTAATCCTGCCCTTGCCACTGACCTTAAATATGTTCTTACCTTAGCTTAGACGAGTTCATTTTATGCTAACGCCGTCTATGCTGTGTTTACATGACTGAGGGCACCCGTGAAGACCCGACAGGTACAAATGAACTCGTCTAAGCTAATGTAAGAACATATCTCAGTATGTAAAAACGGTGGCCTGTTCCTTTAAAGGGGCTAGATTCAAGTTGGCCATTTTATACTCACTACTGCCACCTCAGGCCATACGTGTAACTGCATCTTCCATATTAAGCTCGGGCATGACGGCACTTTGGACCTGAAGTAACACCTTTTTGAGTGACAGTGCCGGATTTTAGAGGCAGTTGTGGTGAACAGGTCTGTGCTCATTCTACACACTGGGACATTGTTGGAACATGTAGCGGGAGGAAAATATAAAATACTCGCTAAACAGGACATTTGCAGATCCGCTCTAAAAGTGACCAGGGCCAAACCCGGTCACAGAAAAAAACAGGGATAAAAATGGCAACCGCTTTTTTTTTTTAGAAATCTCCACATACCTAATGTTGTAGTGAGGATAAGGTAGGGAGGTGACGATAAAGTAAACTGGATTAAATGACCTACACAGGCATTGGGATTGTGGGAGTCTCGGCGGAGAGTCAAAGAGAAAGGAGAAACGCCATAGAGTTATCAAACTCCTCGCAAATGAAGAACACCCTGTACTTGGATGTTGTGCCTGAGACAGTTTCACTATTCATTCTCATCTCTTTCCCGCACAGCTTGAATAAACATCTGTCCACAGACGAAGGAAATGCTCATCCTTATGACTCAAACAATGATTATAAAACATCTATAAACAAGTGTAGTGTGGGGCGCCCCTGGCACAGAGTGGAGTGAAGAAATGATGACTGCAGTGAAACACTTTGAGAAACTTGTGACAGGTGTTTGCAATGACTTATTATGAAAAGTCTTCCAGTAAAATGCCTTTGAATGTGTTGTTTGGGGTAAATATAAAATCATACCTTTCACCACCTTTCCTGACACCAGCGCCGGAAATGTAGAGCACATTAGCATAGTTTAACACAGTATGATGCAGCGTGTTGGTCAAAAGGAAATACATCACCTCTCATTTTATATTTGAGGTCTAAAAGCTTAAAATAGCGGCGAACACAAGGATGAAAACGCAACAAAAACGCAGCGAAAACACAACAAAAAAGAGATGAGAACAGGACACAAACGCTTCAAAAATGTGACAAAAACGCGATGTGACAGAAAAGTTACCATCACTTTTGTAAGTCTTAGCTCTCAAATGAGGCATTACACTGTTGCTCTCCAGTCGAGAAGCTTTTAGATTTGGGTAAAGCCAAACTGGAGAAAATACGCTCAGATCAGGCATAAGAGGTTAAGCATTTGCCTATATTTTTTCTTGAAGGAACAGGCCACCGTTTTTCCACTCTGAGATATGTTCGTACCTGGGCTTAGACGAGTTGATGTGTACCCGTCTGGTCTTTGTGCGTGCGCTCAGTCACTCACAATGACCAAAGATGTTGTTAGCATTTGGCCTCTCCCAGTATATTCCTATGGCTCCAAACGGGGTGAAGTTAGAAGCGACCAAGCTCTTCCACAGGCACAAAGACGAGACCGGTGCAAATCAACTTGTCTAAGCTCAGGCAAGAACATATCTCTGTATGGAAAAACGGTGGTCTGTTCCTTTAAATTAATAAATAAGAGAGAGAACAAACAGGTTTATAAAACAGCAATAAAAAAGCTAATATACATTTATGAGTCTGATTAGTAGGAGGTTTATCTGAGGTTGTCATTGTGAGTGCAGCGCAGTAAAAGCAGTCATTTGCACTTTCCCTTTAAGTGCATATATGACCATTATCTCATATTGCAGTTTATCAAAGTCAAAGGGGTTTCTGCCTCTCCCTGTACCTTCACAGTTCAGCCCAGTTCAGTTCAGCTTAGTCCAGTTTGTTTTCCATATCCAGAATAAAAAACACATTGGGTAGAAACGTGAAAAGGAGCTTAAAGTGCATTGCCATCACTTAACTTGAAACACTACTGCTTTTATTATCAGTGAAAGTGTCAATACAAATTCTACCACAATTATTACAAACTGCTTGTTTATTTTTTCGGGACCGAGCACGTTCATGAACACGCACGGCATTCATGCATGTAGAAACCCGCCAGGCTGGATTGTAGGAGCCCAACAACTCCTGAAAACTGGAGCATCAGAAGGGACATATTCACTGTGTCACCGTGCAAATAATACAACGACTACAGGTAAGACGTCCAGACAGTCCGGGTTTTGTCCAGACCGTCCGGCTTTTATGGCTTTAGCAGCAGCTGCTCATTGATGCCTATCAGTCAGTATTGAAAAAGAAGTTTAAGAATCGATCGAAAGCAAGTGCTGAAAAAATATTATATCTGTATAGACCAAGTTTTGATGCAAAGGTAGTAAAATTGAAATACAAGCATTTATTTTATTATTTTATGACTCTCTTAAGACTTGAGTGTAACTTTACCCGGAGTGGGTGCGTCTCCAGCTCGTCTCCTTGGAGATGTGACTAAAGTCAGCAGAATTTGAGATTTAGGTTAGTTTCTCATCCAAATCCATCCTGTGATTACCCACTGCAGTAGTAGTATTTTCTGTGCCGAGCTGGCCATTAGGAGGTTTGTATTGATGGCAACAGTATAGTCCAAAATGTTACGTGTGTGCCTTTAAAATATACATATTATATATTTTTACAGAATAAGCGAACATTTCGTTTCGTTTTATGGTTCTGCAGTATATGAGAAACACATCGCCTGGAACGGCCACCATAACGTGGTGGAGGTGTCTGAACACCCGAATGATCCTGGGGGCTCTGTTGTCGTGGGCTTTGTGCCCCTGGTAGGGTCTCCCAGGGCAAACAGGTCCAAGCTGACGGGTCAGACAAAGAGCGGTTCAGAAGCTCCTTATGAGAGACCGACAGGCCCCGTTAATCCTGAGGCCGTCCTTCTGTGGACCCGCCATAAGGGGCTGATGCAATGTGATTTGGGCAGCTCCAACAGCTGCCCCCACGACCCGGCAACGGACAAGTGGAAGAAAATGGATAGATGGGTGTGAGATATATTCAGTTTAGGTATTGGAAAAAGCATCGTTCAGGTATTCGCTAAAACACCAGTATCGAAAACAATGTAACAGCACCCAGCCCTTTGTGTGGGACACAACATGCACCTTTTTGCTTTGGGGACGCTGTACCTGCAGCTGCCAGACCTGCACCGCTCTGTTCAGTGATGAAATGTAATTTCTAGTGTCCTGTTTTACACAGTCAGAGAACTGTCGCTCCAGCTAAAGCCATAATGTTTTTACTGTGATGTAACAAACATAAAAAGGTAAGTAATTTTAGATGGCGTTAAAAAACAATTAAGTTGAACAAAGCCAGGGTTATAATGTACAAATGGCTTTACCTTGAACTCTGCCTGTGCCTTTCACTTTTATAATAGTTGTTTTAGGGGCAGGTTTAGACCCGTGTCAGACAGAGTCACAGCTGCGCCCTCGCTGTTCACTCACCTCGGAACAAGACACATGACGTCAGTGCCCTCAGGTGTCAATCACTTTCTTAACAGACATAAAACGAACAGTTGTTGCAGCTGATTCATAGGAAAGTGCCGTCTCCCAGAGAGACTTTCTGCTGAGAGTAAAAACATAACAGATATTGGGTCAGAAAAAGCATTAAATCAAGGAATATTGCCCCAGAATGAGATGAAGAACAATCGAATCAGTCTCATTCATTTTACAGCACAGTAACATGGAAACTGAATGAATAACCTGTTAATTGGGGATAATTTTGTAGCTGTTTTCATATTATTACAGGGGAAAGACCAAAAATACAGCCACTAGACTGGATTGTTATTACCATGTCCTGTTTTCATGTAATCCTCGATAATTACCATGAGATCATTCCTGGCCACTGTCCAATGTGTTCTCTGTGAAAGGCACAAAGCGGCTTAAGGCTTTAGACACTGGCAACTTCTTTTAAGGGGAAGTAGATGAAGACGAATAGTTTCATATCGGTCAGCACGCTCACCTCATATCAAGATAGTTCGATTGCTGAACTGTGAATGGTTTTCCTGTGGCCTGCTCGTGCTTCAGTGGAATCGAAGGACGGCTCATGTGCAAAGATAAAGACTCAATGAACAATATATGAATCCCGTCTCGTTAATGTAGTGTTTTTGTCTTTGGTCTTTTACTGCTTTTTACTTAAGTTTTAAGCAGCTGAAAGACAAGCCCTTGATCTTTGAAACCGTGTGAAAGTGCTGACTTCTACTCATAAAGAAGACTTTGAGTGAAGTTCAGCTTGTATTCTGCTGCCAAACTTGGTCCTGCGGGGGAAGTTCTTTCAACGATTGTGCCCTCTCTCAGTACTCTGTTTTTTACAATTGCACTGATTTATTACAGGATATAAAGACAGTGTTTTACATAATTGGGGAGTGGCCAGGGCAAGAGCTGAAAGAATATATACATATACTGTAATTAATTAATCTGCAATTAATCTGAGAAAGTGTCTTTAATCTTGTTTATAATCACACTAAACCTTATGTAACTAATTAATTGGAATTCATCGAAAAAAGTCCTGGCCCTAATTTTAACTGGCCACAATTATCACAATTATCAAAGGTGTTGTTTTGATGAACTATTTTAGTATAAATACTATAATGTCCTTCACTGAACACCACCGCCGTCAACACTTTCCCTTCAAGGCCAAACCACGGTGCTAAACCAGATAAGGACTGAGCTCTGGCTTTCAGACTGTAAATAACCGCACACACCCACACCCTAACCACGCCCCCGTCGTTCAGCCCCACCCCCCGGTCAGTGGCCGGTCAGTGTGTATTTCCCATGTCTTGATGTTTCTATATATGTGCTTTGATTTGATTGAGCTGCTGTCACGGGTTCGTATTCCAAAAGGTAAAAAAATGATGGCAACGGCCGAATATTTAGATCCGCCGGCTTTATTTAGTACTTTTTTTTTTGGTGAAACAATATTTACAGTGCAGCTTAAACAAGAAAAAAAAAAGTATTTACAACAAAAACCCTTACAAATCCAAGGCCTCCTCAAGACGCCAGCCCAGCTCCAAACTCCAACTACCACAGAGCCCCAAATACTGCCCTTTAATACCCCCCTAGCCCCTCCTCCGGGCAGACCAACACTAATTGGGGGGGGGGGGGGGGGGGGGGGGGTATTAAACAATCAGACAAAGAGACACAAAACTATATAAAATAATACCAAATATTCACACCCAAGCGCGCCACCACAGGTTACAAGACGTGGCCCCAGGAAGTGCCTCGGTTTGGCCCCACTACCAGAGATAAAGCGGAAGAGGATGGATGGAACTGCAAGCAGCAAATGTTGTCATAATGTCGTTCTTGACTGAGCGACAGGTGACAGTTTTATATGTACAGCATGTCCCCTTGAACATAATAAACGATGACTACAACAGTATGTACAGGGTGTTACCAGACTACCTAAGCGCTCTAGGGCTGTTCCTGAATGAATGGCTCTGGTTGATGCTTATGTCAGTACTATGTAAGTTCATCAAACATCACCAGCTGTGAATTCAATTTTGCGTCCAACCCTAAACAAGTGCCATCATGTTACTTAAAAGATTCAGATTTTAAAGTCATGCAACTTTTCCTGAACTAGGGTTGACGTGATTAGCCTAATAATAATAATGTCACTGCAGGAAGATGAAAGGCAGAGAACAGAGTTGGCAGAAACTTTCAGCTCCGTCAAACACTAATGTGCTGCTGATCTGACAAATGTTAGCCTCTGATGCAATTATGAGTGACAGGTTTGAAAAGGTTTCATAATGCGCTGCAGACACATCATTTATCATCTGCACTTCACCACACAATAAGAGCTCGTAAATAATGTCTGATCTTACGGTTAGTCTGCGCGGACTGCCTGTATTACACGAACACTTAAACAGACAGAGCTTTGATTGTCGTCTTTGTCTGTAATGTTGAGCAGACAAATGATTAATAATCTGGCACCGGATGCACTGGCAAACAGTTAACACAGCTATGGCCAAATGCTGTCGGACTTTTGCTCTCACTCCAACTTTATGCCCTCTCTTTAGTTCACCTTTGTGCAGGGCCAGCCCATCCCACTCCGTCCCGCTCCATTCCATGCCGTTCAATAAATACTCACCTTTTTGCACCGAGCAAAGACCACAGATAGATACATTTTAATAAGACTCAAGTACTATATGAAAAAACTACTTGTAAAAAGACAGTTACTGTACTTCAAAAAGATACTTATACCTGATTTTTTTTTTCAATTAATAGAACAAAATGTGTCTTTTCCTCCTGTAATATATTGTAAACTCCGACATTGTGGGAAAAACCACTGTTCATCTCATTCGTCAGCATTTTGATACATTTTATGGACTTTTCGAGCATTTTTGTGACCCTGAAAAGTGACCCTGTCCCTGTGAAGAAGTGGGATTCTGCAAATACGTCAGGAATGAGTTTAGACAGCAACATTTTAATTCAGTGGCTTCATCTTTTATTGTTTGAAATTAAAGGAAATATCAGGTAAAGGGCCTTTAAGTGTTGCTGTACTGCTGGCAAAAAAACGTCACTATTAAGCCCTGGTTAAAGGCCCTATATCGGGAATAAAAACCTGGGCCTCACATGTAAGACTCTCATGCCCCCCCGTGGTTCCGGTAACACAATTCGCGAACCCCTTTCAAGAGAGATACAATGAGATATGAGACAATGGTGTGAAAAGCTTATTGAAACCATAGACACTTCCAAAATTTCAACGGCAAAGATAAATCCAGACATTTGAGCAACGTGAGAGAAATCATTATTGCCAATTTCAGACGCCTACTCACGCCGTAAAAGCAGGTGTTTACCAAGAAGTCACGGAGGATGATGCTTGAGTTTCCAGACAGCATTGACCACCTCTCACACAGGAAGACAAACTGGTCTGATCACATCCATCAGCAGCCTGTCCCGAGCCCGAACACGGAGCTGACAGAGGCTATAATTTCACAGACAGATGATTGCAGCGTGTTTTATCACTGACGTCAGCTTCATTCAGGCTCTCGAAGTTATGAAGTTAATCATAATTATAACATGAGTAAACGATGATAGAGCAATCGACTGTTATTGGGACATAAACTCAGCCCCTCCTCCCCCTCAGACTCGAAACCTGCCAAATTCCAACTCAGACCTCACTCAAGCGGAACCATCCGGCCACGCCAGTCCCAACCCGTCTGATTACAGCCGCTACTGATGTGTTTAGCACAAGAAATGATTAGATCTGTTGTTTTACTTGATTTCCAGCTAAGAGGAGCAACCGGAATCTTCTTTCTGAAGCCCCACCTCTTGTATAAAAGAGGTCAGGGAGGGCATCTGATATGAAACTGATGCAATGTCTATGACAAAGAGAGACTTTCCAAACTCTCATAAGGTCAACTTATAACTGCCATTATACTGCAGATACATTTGGCTTCTTGTCATTAACACAAAAAATACAGTTCAAAATTGACAATTGAAGAGCTTAAAGGGACTAGAAACCAGTTGGTCATTTTTATACTCACTACTGCCGCCTCAGGTCTTACGCGTAACTGCAGCTTCTATATTAAGCTTGTTCATGATGGCACTTCGGACCCGACCTTTTTGAGTAACAGGGCAGGATTTTAGAGGCAGTTGTGGTGATCTGAGCTCATTCTACACAATAGGACATTGCTGGAACATAGAGGGAGGAAAATACATAATTGTAACATTTTTAAACTCCGTATAGCCTTTAGGTATTGTGTGTTCAGGTGTTAGTCCTGAGCCGCTGCGACTGGTTTCTGGAGGACGGGGAATCTGCAGCTCCCGGAGGAAACCTGGCTGGCTGCCTTCAGTCCCCTCTGATCCTATGAAACGGTGCAGCGCCTTCTGGGTTTGTCTCTGTTTCAGAGCGTGGTGTCCTGCACTGGTCAGCTCCTCTTCCTCCTGTGCAGCTCCCTCCGCTCCAACAGTCTTTCACGTTCTTCTGGGAAGAGCATAGCAGTTAATCTGTTTTATTCTCCAGTGAACGTCCATTATCCAGAACATTAGTAGTAGTAGAATCCAGTATTACCACCTACAGAGGGATCAGAGCGATAGAGATCAGATAAATTTCACAGTTTCATGTTGATTGTCTGTGCTCAGTTATGTATTGCATTTAGTCTGTATAGTGACTTAGGTCAGAACAGTGCATGTTACTTTTACTGTTTTGTTCTTTGAGTAAGACAGCAGGTTTGATTAAGAAAGAAATAAGCGGAGAGTTTTTTGCAGGTGCTCTTCAACTATACTGAAATGTCCACACAAAACTACTCAAGTCATTTCAAACATTCCCGTGATCAATCTTTGTCACAGTATTGCAATCAGAAAGGTTATCCGTCAATATACTACATACAATTTACTCACTCTCAAACACAGTTTCAGAAACACACTCTTAAAGCAATATGCCTCTTCTATGATCTGGCAACACCTATAAAGATCCCACGACCTATAGTCTTAGAAGTAGCAGAAGAAGTTGTCAGTCGTAGTTTTGGTATTTAAAACCTGACAGCAGACCTGGCATGATAGGAGGTGTGGTGGGTGGTGAACTTGTCTTTCATTCAAGGAGGGGTAGTGTTGTGGTAAGTGATGATTTCATTAGGTGGTAATCCTATTTTTTATCAAGTCAAACAAAACAGCTCCACTCAAAATCAGCCACACCGTAAGGCTGAACGACTGGAAATAAAATATTGCAACTGTGATTAAGTTTATGGCTTAAAACAAGTGAAGATTCGCTTTGTGAGGGACTAAAATTGGAAAAAGAACCACATGCATTTCAAATATCTTCTCTACAGACCCCATGGACACAGGCTATCTTGATGTTTGCATAGGACATATAAATGAAGCCTCAAAACGAGTTCTTATGACCCAACATGTTACCTATTACACTTGAAAATCAATGCGGTGCCGTAAAAACAGCTCGATCCGTTTGCTCTCATTGTTTTTCCTTCACAATAGACAGAGATTTAGAGGAAGCGTGCAGGAATCTGTGGCATCCTGAGCCCTGAGCAGGATCCGCTGTAGACGCGCTCAGAGGTGGAGGAGGGCGTAGCCTGGCCTGCGTGGGACGTCCCAACAGTGGACAGTATTTAAGAGAGAACACAACTCTGAGTGAGCCGGGATCTCTCACTCTCTTCTCCCTGGACGACATCACACTGAAGTGGGCCCACGCGCACAGAAACAGGTAAGGAGATTGAAATGGACAAAAACATGCCTTGATTTGCTAGATTTCTTAGTGAAATGACTTGAATGCTTGAAATGTATTGGGATTTTTTGGACTATAAAAAGTTTTTATGCTCACAGTTTATACAAGCAGCGAGAGCCACCTCCCTACAGATAAAACAGCCAAGCAAACATTCCTTAACATTACCTTTGACCGATGATGTTAAGAGGAAAAGTGGCTGAACAGTAGCGGCCTGGTCTCGTCCAAAGTCGTGTGGGAAGTTCAATGAGATGAAACTGTTATAGAGCCAGTCTTACAGTGGAGTCAGAGATGATGTGTGTGTTTGGTGAAGGTTGGCACACACAGGTTATCAGAGCAGTGAGCAAGATGATTTATGTCTTTTTAAACCTACAGGGAATTACCGCGGTTCACGTTTTGTGCAATATGGCATGTGGCGTGGCATCCCGACTGGGTTAAAGGTATTAAAATTGTATGTACTATATTGACGGATAACCTTTCTGATTGCAATACTGTGACAAAGATGGATCACGGGAATGTTTGAAATGACTTGAGTAGTTTTGTGTGGACATTTCAGTTGTAGTGGCGAGAGAGAGACAGGAGCAATGCAACAACAACAGGCTAATCTTAGTGGTACATTTACATTCAGAGCAATAATCTGTAATTACTGTCTTATGTCCTAATGTGTAGAATGAGCTCAGACCTGTTCACCACAACTGCCTCTAAAATCCTGCATAGAAGCTGCAGTTACACGTAAGACCTGATGTGGCAGTAGTGAGTATAAAATGGCCAACTTGCATCCAGCCCCTTTAAATAACTGACAGTATTTCTCATATTTTACAGTACTTAACCCCCTTCCTTAACCGAACACATTCTCTCCAGTTCGGCCCTATCCAAATCTAAAAAACGTCTTAAAAAAACATCAAAAGAGCAACAAAAAAACAACAAAAATGCGACAAAAACACAACAAAAATCACAGATCAGTTTTGTCGGTCTTAGCTTTCAAATGAGGCGTTTACACCTCTAGGCTGTAAGCTCCAGTCGAGAAGCTTTGAGGTTTGGGTAAAGCTAAACTGGAGAAAATGTGCTTAAGGTTAAACTTGAAAACGATTAAAGTACCTCTGGTTTGTATAATACTGTTTCTCAAAATCATCTTGAGGGGCAAGGGTTCTGTACTGGAGGGCCGGGTTTTGCCCCCGGGCCTGACGTTGCGTACCTCTGGTTTAAAGAATGGCTAAACATCTGGATGCCCCACTGGTCTTCTCTCTATAGGGTTTTCTACTCTACTAATATGATTCAGCCTAAAATGAAATATCCAGCACTTTCAATGATTTCCATGTTCTTAATCTAGTTCTAAAGATGTTATTTTCCATTGCTAGTTATCTCATATAAGCATTCCCCTGTAATGACAATAATCAGTTCCCTGGGAAATAAATCAATCATCAAAACAAAACAAAAAAAGCTTATGAAGGATTTTAGACCTGCCCATGTCTGAAATGTTACAAGTTTATGATGTCATCTGAAACCGAGCTGTGCAGACGTGAATCGCTGTCGAAGCCAAGATTACGTAACGGCTCTTATCAAAGTAGAGCGTGGGCACAATGACCCACTTTAAAGCTACGTTTTTAATGATTGTGAAGAAAGTGCTTAGAAAAGTGGTGGATGACAAGTTTTGCTTTCATGAGACGCCCAATGGCTGGAAATTATAATACAGCACTATAAAAAACTCAAAACTGACAAGGCCCATCAACATGCAAAGTGAGCTCAATATAAATGCTATCCCGGTCATTTCATACACACACACAGTACAGTATAAACCTAATTATCCTTGTCACTAACTGTTGTGTAAACCTTCTTGGTCGTGTTGCGGTCATTGTGAGAAAGAATGCTGCCTGATAACAAAGCTACAGCAGTGAGAGTCGCCCAAAGGTGAAGGAAACCGTCTTTTCCCTTAGGCAGCAAGTCTATCCCACCTGTCAATCATCTGACCAAGCCCCGCCCACTACAAACGCTTTTACACGAGAGCTAAATCACAGAGACACGGGGGAGGACAGGACAATTACAAAGTGATAAAACAACTTTCCAGCTTGATTTCGTTTAAGAATTCGATGTGAAAAAGCGCAATAGTTTCTTTTTTTTTTCAAGTTGTTATAAGCTGTGTTTTTGTAGTAATAGTTTTCAACAGAATCTTTATTATATAATGTGCGTGTGAATGGGCGAGTGGTTCCTTGATACAAAGCGCTTTGAGTGCCTAAAGCAGGTACAAAGGCTCTGTATAAATTTGCCTTTTACCATTTCACTGATTAACATGGTTTGACTCCCGTTTGGAGATTGAGGCCTCGCCAGTTCTTCGGGGCGAGATCAAAAACATGACTTTTGGCTCTCGCTCAAAGATGAAAGTGCTGAGGGCGTGTGAAGATTTATATTGGCTGTGTGAAATATAACAAGTCGATCGTCTTATTGCATGTGATAAGAGAGCGACGGAGTCATATCAAAGGCATGTAATATAAGTTTGTCTAGTGCAGACAGAGAAAGTGAAACACTGAGTTTTTAAATTGATGAGTGATTAGATTAAAATAACTTTCTAGATATTCTTTAATTCTCACATGTTTTTGATACTGGCATTTGAATAACACATCTTTAAACACAGATACAATTTCATGGATTTGTGATGTATAGTCAATTCTAGTTTTCTTTTTTATGATGAACATACTAGCTTCAATGAAAAACTGTCAATTTGATGTTTGGTGAATCATGATACTGCACACCGTAGAGAGGTTGCAATCAAAGGCAATTTTCTGATCCATGTCTATGAAAAAAATAAATAAATAAATAACAGCATGAACTCTGTAGAACGTAAAATTGAAATACAAGCCTTTATTTTATGGCATATTTTCATCATTGAAAATGACTTTACCGGGAGTGGGGACGTCTCCAGCTCGTCTCCATGGAGATCTGAGTAAAGTCAGCAGAATTTGAGATTTAAACAAGTGATGTTCTCATCCAAATCCATTCTTTGGTTTCCCACTGCAGTAATAGAGTTCGGGAATGTGACGTCATATCGCTAAGCATTATGGGATGAGCCCAAATTGTAAACTAATGGAGATTTTAAATGTTAAAATACTGGAGTTATTGTTCGCATTAAAACACTTGGAGACCACAGTGAGTTAGAAGTTTTTACCAGCAGTAACTCGGCCGCTAACAGAGTTGTTCCACGGCTATTTTCTCCACTTTTTATACTGTTTTTAGCTAATGTTAGTCTATGGAAATGTGTGCTAACAGCTGTAAAGATGGCGGATCTCCATGGTAACTGTGGACATTCCCGAACCCTATAGCATTTCTGGTCATTAGGAGCATGTTTTGTACTGATCTCAACAGTATACATGCGTTTCCAATGACATCACGCATTGTTCCGGTGGCCATTTTGAATACCGAATTAGAATTATGCAGTACTACATGTAACAATATCTTTACTCAGAATGAAAAGGAAAGACAACTGATTGACAGTGTCATTTTTATGTACTTGTAATCACTGCTCAAGAAAATAAGAGTAAAAACACGGCCCTAGAGATGCACGTTAATGTGAGTCAGTGTTTAGACGTTAGCATGCTACCGGTTAGCAACTGTCATCAATCAACTGTCAATGGCTTCAACACGATGAGCACATGTATAAACACTGAGGAAATACTACAGTAACAGCTCAGCTCTGACCTCTGTCACATGTTGTATCCAGTGGTTCAGGGCTTTCTCTGTGAGCTGTTGAAGCTAAATGCTAACCGGTAGCATGCTAACATCTTGAGCAGCTTAAACACTAACTCACTGGTTTCTTCACATAAACGTGCATCTCTGGGGCCGTGTTTTTACTCTTATCTTCTTGAGCAGTGATTACGAGTACATAAAAATGCCACTGTCGATCAGTTGTCTTTCATATATATCCGGAGTAGCAACATTACAGTTGTTATTGTAGTAGTTACATTTGTAATACTGCACAGTTCTACTTCGGTATTCAAAATGGCCGCCATAACAGCAAAAGTCACCGACCGAAAAGCATGTATAGATACAGACGGCATCTCGTCATAGAAGGGGGCGTGGCCTCGCCGAGGGGGAAAATATAATCTTTTGGGAAACACAATTTTTCACTCTTTTTGGCCATTTTCTGGTGGAATATGAACTTATTTATCACACATAAGTAAAGTCAAGTGTAAATTGGGCCCTTATGGATATTGTCTCACAGCAGATTGTTCTGTAGAAGTGAAAAAACGGCAGTCATAGCAAGCGCTAGCTAGCGTTAGCATTAACATGTAGCATCATGTTAGCATTCTCCATTTTTTAAATGTATTTATGGGCTGTTGAACCACTTTGCTCCTCTCCATGTCTTTGTATCTTTATTTGGTAGAAAATTATATTCATAATTCAGCATTTGTTAAAGTATTTTTTGAATAATTAGAGGAAGGTTTTCGATTTTTCTCAAAATTGTTTTCCCCGTTAACTGTTTTCAAGCATGACCATATGGGCGATTCCAGAGGTGCCGTCTGTATCTATAGTCCAAAATGTTAAGCAGTGTGCCTTTAAATAAAGTTATCACGCCCAAATGCAGGCACAAATTGCCAATATGTAAAGATGAGCATAGAGCCTGGCAGACCTAAGGCACGGTTCTTGAAATGTGTCAAGGCAAAGTTATGGAAATACAACACAGTGGTCACTACATTAGCATCCTTATCTCAACAATTAGCAGGACTATGCAAGCAGATACCGAGATGTGGGTAGACGACTTTCACCCATACAGATGCAAGTCCCAGCAAATTTAATGAATGTACTTGCTCAGTTAAGTATCAGGTCTCTCTTAATAAGCAGATCTTGATGAAACAGGTAAAGTATGGAGCAGGAGCACATACGGCAGAAATAGCTTTGCATAGAATGACTCATAATAAGAATGATAAATCGTTTTTTAAAAAGCGTGTTTCAAAAAGGCCATAAGAATAACTTGTATATCTATCAGCTTAGCAACACTAACAAGCCACAGAATAGCGACACAAGCAGTTTCTAATGATAGACGAGGTACAACACCCTATAGAATGGCACGTGCACTCGCAGCTTTGTTTGTCAGGCCCAACAAGTATTCGTAGTTGCTGTACAAATACTTAACATTACACCCTAGTAAAAACTTTAACCACTTCATCTGAGTAAAGTATTGTTTCGAATTATTTTACGAGACCACAAACGACCTCTTGAAATGCACCGTGATAGTAATACATCCTCGTGTGAACCTCAACCTTGATAGTGCCTTCGACTTTATGACATGATTAGCAAATAAGAGCCACAGTCAAAGCGAAAGGTCTATAAAACATTGAGTCAATTCGAAAGTAGGTAAAGGTTTTGTCAAGATCAAGATATGAAAAATTTTAAATGCTAAAGAGTTCAATTCAAACTGACCATTAACTACAGGCAATTAAAATGTTTTACTAGTATTACTTAAGAACAGTATTTCTTTTCTACAGCAAATGTTTCTACTTAGGACCAGAGGCATTATAGATGGTTTTTACTATATTTGTACCTTTAGAGGCAAGGAGTGGACTTTTTAGGGGTGACAGTGGCTCTGATGGTGGATTTAACCTCATTTTCTAACACCTCATTTGAAAGCTAAGCCCTACAAAACTCATCGAAATGGATCTTTTCCCTCGCCTTGTCGTCACTTTTTTGAAAATTTTCCCCATCACTTATTTGTTGGGTTTCCATTACATGTCTGTCACATTTCCATCACTTCAGTCACATTTCTGTTGCTCTTTTTGTTGGCTTTTGGTCCCACATCGTTATGTTTTTGTCACATTTTCGTCACTTTTCCCAAGAAGCTTTTAGATTTGGATGAAGCCAAACTGGAGACCATGTGTTTGGTTCAGGCTTGGGTTGAGAGGTTAAGACATGGCTGAGGACAAAGCTTTTATTGTGATGATTACACACTAGGGTTACTTTATCAGTGAGTTGAATGGACTTAAAATTATATTATTGTTTATTTCAGATTTTCTGCAGTAATGGGGACATTAGTTATGATCATGACCATTGGCGGTAACAGCATATTGGAAAGAAAATATATATACTTAATGAGAGGCATTGTTGCGTTATTTTTCAGCAAGGTCATGTATTGATGATGAGAGAGTGTAACCACGGTGCAAAGCCTTCTCCAGCACGTCCCAAAGATTCTCAATGGTGTTAAGATCTGGACTCTGTGGCGAACCTAAACCCAACAGGAATAGTTACAATAATAGTTAGTTAAATCAGGTGTCAATCTGTCACGAAGCTATAAAACACGTAACATAATGATATTGAGAATGGCTTATAGAGCAATTATTTCACACACTGGAAAAAGACTAATCATCTTAACTTGAATTAAGAGATTAAATCAAAAGTCTGAGTAAATTTGGTTTAATTTTAGATGAGATAAAACATCTTATTGCCAACGAGACAAGCACTTTCTTTTCTAATTCAGATTAACATTTGTTATGATCATGACCCTTGGCGGTAACAGCATATTGTAAAGAAAATATTAAATATACTTTATGAAAGGGCGTGTTATCACAACATGGTGGCTCTGTAAATAATATCACATGACAACCAGCATAAGGCTGATTGCTACAACAAGTACTATATGGTATTGTGGCTATAAATACTTGAGTTGCTATTACTGCCTTTACCTTTTGCAACAATAATCATTATTTACAAGACATACAGGCAACATTTGTATTTCAGAAGAAGAGTAATTACCCGGCCGTTTCTTTCCAATGGAAAATACAAAACAGTGGTTCCTTTGTGATTCTAACTGTGAGCCAGAGTTTCATGCCTGAGTTCCTTCACACGCCCAGTTTTCCTCTGGCGTTACCTTACACTCCACAATGACATCACCCTTCGCAAAGTCTCCCCAAGAAACCGACCAATCAGCAGCCAGGCCACAGCTTCCTCTTTCCACACACATCTGGATTTGTTACAACCAGCCATCAAAGTTTTTACGTGGATTTATCAAGTGTAGCAATCTCGTCTCACATTGTGCAAACTCATGTCATGCCACTGTATGACTGTTTGTCACATGGCAGAGCAGTAAAGAACCTGCAAGGCACTGAGCTTCAGTTGTTGGATTAATAATTAGACAAAGACAACACGCTTTTATAGACACGAAAAGAAGGCAATTAGATTTTAATTAGATGATGGCCTTAATAAATCAATTGCACAAGCTAATAAAAATAAATAATTACACACTGTTAATGATTGGATGCTTTAAATTTCTCCACATTACAGCGCTTTCATTCACTGACTTTTTAATTTTGAGCACTAACTCAGTAGCTCTGGAAGGTCTACCATAACAGAAGTCACTGTGCAAGTTGCATAAAAATCGTAATCTTTTCACTACGTTTGTGCAGCTGAAGCTCAGAGTTATTCCTCACCCACTTATTGAATCAAGGGTCACACATCCCGAATAGTGGGATTGAGATAATAAACTCTTGGTTGCGTCTTCTTTGCAGGTGCAGTGTGCCAGAGGTTTCAACATAAGGTCAGGAAAGATCCAAAGATCTGACAAAACTGAAAGGTATGTTTCATATGTAACTATTAATACTGTATATAACCATACATACAACTAGCATTTAGTAACACCAATCAGGCATAGTTTCATAACCATGTACGATACTGTATATTATTACGAAAGCCTGATGTGGTCAGTATTAAATGAAAGCGGCTAAAAGAAAAAAACATAGAAAACAGGTTGCAAGAAGATTAAATGGAAGATAAAAAGCATATGTTAAAAATTCTACATATATTTAAGACATTTCTAAGACATAAGAATCTCAAGAACTATCCAAGTCTTGATTAGTAACAAACCTCTGCTTCCTTTTTCAGGACAAAGAAGAAGTTTCCAATTCACCTTTGACAAGCCCAGTGACCCAACACACTGCATAGAGGTACTTAAGTCTTAAAGACATACAACCAGTGTGTCCAGTCTGCTCTCGCGTCTACATTGACAACTGCCAAAGCAAATAAGAACAAATATGTAGTTCGTGAAAGCCTTCATTGTTTTCTTATTGTTCTTCCGCGTCTATGTCTATTATTAATAAAAATAGCAGCATGAGACACATACCTACCAGAGTTCGTGACAGAACACTTTCTCCGCTCTTGCACAAACTTCAATTACGCAGTTTTTTCCGGCGTTGGCTAATATTTATGTAAAGGGCTTGTTAAAATTTTCAAATCCATTGTTTATGTGAATTTTCTTTTTATGAGCAGCCTTTCCCATCAACTTGGATAAAGGCCAAACTGTTGCAGGGCTAAGTTACATAATCACAACAGTTTCTATGATTGCATTTTTGTGTGAAAGGTACATACAGTGGAGACATTGCTTATATTGTTGTCATAAAAATTCAGTCAAACTCAGCAGAAATGGAAGTACAGCTCTAGGCAACACAACATGCACCAGAACAACACCTGTTGTTCCAGGAGCTTTAATTAAAAAAAGTGTGGGAATTTGTATTGCAACATACACTGTGTCAAAGTGTCATGCAACTTTTAAATCAAGAAACATTTTCCATGAATACAGAAAACAGAAGCTTAGTTTGGCAGAACCTAATATGGGGTCTCTTCTTTTTGTGTTTTAGCTCAAGATGGCTTCCACTGATGACACAGAAATGAAAACAAATGGCTACAAAGACGCCCAAGGCCCAGTGGCGGGCATCTATCTGGAAAAAGCCAAAGAGAAGCTCTCGATTTATCAAGCCATGAAGAAACGGCTTCTCAAATCTGCGACGGCTTTAGCTCTGCTTGAAGCTCAGGCAGCCACAGTGGGGATAATAGACCCAGTGACCAACAAAACACTGCCAGTTTCTGAGGCGGTCAAAGAAGGGATCGTTGGGCCAGAGATGAAAGAGAAACTCTTAGCAGCAGAAAAGGCACTCAAAGGATATACAGACCCCTACGCTAACCAACCAATATCCATTTTCCAAGCGATGCAAAAAGATCTAGTCACGAAAGAGTATGGCCTGAGGCTAATTGAGGCACAGGTTGCTACTAAAGGTATTTACGATCCCCTAGAGGAGACTTGGATGTCAATTGATGAGGGTATCCAAAAAGGGCTTTATGAAAAAGATTTGGTGAATAATCAGATGTCAGAGCTCAAAGTGATTTACAATCCCAACGCACGAGAAAACACCACCTATCAAAGTCTAATGGAGAAATGCATTGTGGACCCAGACACAGGCTTGCTGCTGTTTCCAGTTTACATCACCTTTAAAGGTCTAAGAAGAGGGATCTCGTCAACAGAACTGCTCGAGTCCAAGATTATTGACAAAGAAATATTTGATGATCTGCAAAAAGGCATTACCACCACTCAGGATGTCATGCTCCTGGAGTCAGTGAAGGAGTATTTAGAGGGAAAGGGCAGTATCGCAGGGATTGCATTATTTTCAAACAACCAAAGAATGAGCATCTATGACGCCATGAAAAGCCGCATACTGATGCCTGGCACTGCACTTGTTTTAATGGAGGCCCAAGCTGCCACGGGCTTTATGATTGATCCTGTGGAGAACAAAAGGTACACAGTGGACGAGGCCATTAAAAACAAGCTGGTCGGTCCAGAGTTTCATGCAAAACTGAAATCTGCAGAGCGAGCAGTCACAGGATACAAAGATCCATACACAGGCGAGACCATATCCCTGTTTCAAGCCCTGACCAAAGACCTCATTGTAAAGGAGCATGGTATTCGTCTTCTTGAAGCTCAAATTGCAACAGGTGGGATCATCGATCCAGTCAACAGCCACAGGCTCCCCACTGAAGTCGCCTATAAAAGAGGCTATTTCAATGAAGAAATGAACTCCACCTTGGATGACTCTGGGGATGACACTAAAGGATTCTTTGACCCAAACACAGAACACAATCTGACTTACCTCCAGCTGATGGAGAGGTGTGTCATTGACCCCATTACTGGGCTGTGTCTCCTTCCTCTCCATGACAAAAAAGGTGGGAGCAACTTTATCTTCATCGAATATGAAATAAAACTGGCTTTCAAACAAGAGATGGTGCATGTGACCTGTGGGAAATATGCAGGCCTAACTGTGTCCCTCTGGGAGCTGCTAATGTCTGAATACTTTGATGAACACCAGCGACGAGACATCATTAAGAAATATAAAGATGGTGAACTCAACATTAAGACAATTGTGACAATGGTCTTAGAAATTATTGAGAAGTCTGTCAAAAACACTACAGTGGTTTTCAAAGGCATCAGAGAAACTGTCACTGGGAAGCAACTTGTGGAAGCAGACATTATAACTGCAGAAGTGCTGGATGATTTACAAAAGGGCAGAAAAACAGTGAAAGATTTAACAGAAGATGAAACTGTTAATGTGTATCTACAAGGGAGCACCAGCATCGCTGGTGTCCTTCTTCCCAACTCTCAAATAATGACAATTTATCAAGCAAGGGAGAAAAGATATCTGATGCCTGGAACAGCTCTGATTTTACTGGAAGCACAGGCCGCTACAGGATTCGTCATCGATCCCATTAGAAACAGGAAGTTCTCTGTAGATGATGCTGTGAAGGCCAGGATTGTGGGGCCAGATGTTTGTCAAAAGTTGCGTTCAGCAGAAAGAGCTGTCACTGGATACAGAAATCCCTATGATGGTAAAAAGATCTCTTTATTTCAAGCCATGCAAAAAGACCTCATCGTTCATGAGCATGGCGTTCGTCTTCTTGAGGCACAAATCGCCACTGGAGGCATTATTGACCCAGTAAATAGTCTTCGGATCCCTGTTCATGTGGCTTATAAAAGAGGATACTTTAATGAGGAAATGAACCAAATTCTCATTGACCCAAGTGATGACACCAAAGGATTTTTTGACCCCAACACTCAGGAAAACCTGACATACCTGCAGCTCCTGGCCAGATGCGTAACAGATCCCATGTCAGGTCTGTCTCTGCTGCCACTGACAGGCAGAACCAAAAAAATTAACATTGACGACAACATGAGGGAAATTTTCTCAACAACCATTGTTACAGTTCAATATGGTCGTTTCAGAGGCCAGCACACAACACTGTGGGAGCTGATCAATTCAGAATACATCTCTGAGAGGAAGCGACAAGAGCTTTTCAGGTTATTCAGATCCAGGAAAATCCAGGTTGAAGAGCTAATTACAATAATTCTAGAGATTGTTCGCACCAAAGAATTAAAGAAGCAAGAGGGAATGACCTTTGATTGTCTTCGAGGAAAGGTCTCTGTTGTGGAGCTTTTGGATCTTGAAATTGTGGATGAAAAGACATACAGCTGTTTACTTGAAGGAAAGATCACTAGCAAAGACGTTATTAACAGCGCAAGAGAATATCTTCAGGGAAAGAGTTGTGTTGCCGGTGTGCTTCTTGAACAATCCAATAAGAAGCTGAGTATCAATGAAGCCCAACGTATTGGCATACTGACCCCTGGCACAGCCCACTGTCTTCTGGAAGCACAAGCAGCTACTGGCTTCATTGTTGACCCTTTGAAGAATGAAAAGCTGACTGTGGAGGAGGCCCTCAGAGAAAATCTAATCAACCCACAGATGTATGAAAAGCTGTTGTCCGCAGAAAGGGCTGTGACTGGTTACACTGATCCTTACACTGGAGAAAAGATTTCACTCTTCCAGGCCATCAAAAAGGATCTAATTGTAAAACAACATGGTATCCGTTTGCTTGAGGCTCAGATAGCAACTGGTGGCATAATTGACCCTCTGAAATGTCTTCACCTGCCCCTTGATGTTGCATGCAAGAAAGGTTATTTTGATGAGGAAATGAACCAAATCCTTAATGACTCAACTGATGACACAAAGGGATTTTTCTTCCCAAAGACTTCAGAAAACCTCACCTACCTTGAGATGTTGAAAAGATGTGTTAAAGATGAGGAGACCGGACTATACCTGCTTCCATTGAGTGACAAGCCAAAAGAAGAAGACACAACCACCAAAGTGTACACCCTGGAAGAGATAAGGCACGAATTTGAGAAAATATCTGTAGATGTGAAAGTGGGGTGTCATGCTGGAAAATCAGTGTCACTGTGGGACTTGATTCACTCAAGGTACTTTACCGAAGACCAATGCAATGAGTTTATTGAAAAATACAGGACAGGCACAATGACCACACAGACCATTATCACAATAGTAATCAGTACTATTGAAAAACTAGAGAAGACAGAAACTCCCCAAACAGTGATGGGTCTAAGGAAACAAGTGTCTGCACGTGAACTACTGGAGTGTGAAATTATTGATGAAGAAACATTTAAAAAGATACAGGAGGGGGAGCTCACCTTTGAAGAAGTAACTCTCTGGGAATCGGTGATGAAGTACCTAAAAGGTACAGGATCCATTGCTGGAATAAGAATGCATCCATCACAGGAAGTTATGAGCTTTTATGAAGCAAAGAAGAAGGACTTGTTGACACCAGGCATTGCTCTTGTTCTACTTGAAGCTCAGGCAGCAACAGGTTGGATTATTGATCCTATTAGAAATAAAATCTTGACAGTTAATCAGGCATCTAGAGAAGAGGTGATTGGCCCAGACATACATGAGACACTTTTGTCAGCTGAACGAGCCGCCATTGGCTACACAGATCCATACACAGACTCAACTATATCACTGTTTGAAGCAATGAAGGAGGAACTGATTCCAAAAAGTGATGGTATCCGTCTTCTTGAAGCACAGATTGCCACGGGAGGAATAATTGACCCAATTCACAGTCACAGATTGCCCCTTAAAGTGGCTATCAAAAGAGGGTACCTTGATGATGAAACTAACAAGGCTATTCTAAACCCAGATGAGAATACAAAGGGATTCTTTGAACCAAATACCAAAGACAAGGTGACGTACTGTGAGCTGATAAAGAAGTGCGAGAAAGATACAAAGACCGGCCTTCTTCTGTTGCCTCTATATGAAGAACAGGATCCGGATTTCCACACAGATGAGCAAATAGAGCTTGCATTCAAAAACACAACAGTCACTATTGATGCAGGCAAATTTAAGAACAAATCCACAACATTATGGGAGGTTCTAATCTCTGCGTATATATCTGAGCAGAAGAGAAAGCAACTCTTGAAGCAATACAGGACAAGGACCATAACAATTGAGGAGATAATTGAAATCCTTACAGTTATCATCACAGAAGTTTCATCAAAAGAAAGAAAATTCAAAGGCTTGAGAAAACAAGTGTCTGCTAGTGAACTTTATGAATCAAAAATTATCACTAAAGAGCTTTTCACACAGATTATTCAAGGCGAGGTAACGGAGGAAAATGTCAGCAAAATGGAATCAATTCAGAAGTATCTTGGTGCCACAAACTGCATTGCAGGAGTTAGAGTGGAGTCTTCAAAGAAAGTCATGAGTATATATGAGGCAAAGTCAAAAAGCCTCCTTACTCCAGGTACATCTCTGATTTTGCTGGAAGCTCAAGCTGCTACTGGCTTCGTCATTGACCCTGTTAACAACAAGAAGCTCTCTGTGGAGGAAGCTGTGGCTCAGGGAGTAGTTGGTAGAGAGTGGAAAAACAAACTATTGTCGGCAGAAAGAGCAGTGACTGGATACAAAGACCCCTACACTGGAAATACAATATCTTTGTTCCAAGCGCTCCAGAAAGACCTCATCGTCAAAGATCATGGTGTCCGTCTGCTTGAAGCTCAAATCGCCACCGGAGGCATCATTGACCCAGTTCACAGCCATCGTGTGCCTGTGCAGGTGGCCTACCAAAGAGGATATTTTGATCAAGAAATGAACAATATTTTATCTGATCCTGATGATGACACTAAAGGCTTTTTTGACCCGAACACTCATGACAATCTCACCTACCTTCAGTTAATAGAGAGATGTGTCATTGATCCAGACACTGGTCTAATATTACTCTCCATTGTGAAGAAAGGGGAATTCTACTTCTTTGTTGATGAAGCAACTAAACTTATTCTGAAATCAAAAACAACCAATAAAGCTGGTGGAAAGTACAAAGGCCTCACAGTGTCTGTGTGGGAGCTCCTCTACTCCAAATACATCACAGAAGAGAAGAGGAGAGAGCTGGTGAAACAGTTCAAGTCTGGAGAAATTACAATTGAGCGCTTCTTAGAGATTCTCTTGCAGATAATCCAACAGAAGACCACCACTACAACTACTACAACCATCACCTCCACAACTGTGACAGAGACAAACCAAGCACCTAAATTTCATGGGATCAGGAAGGACGTCAGTGTGACTGAGCTGCTGGAGTCAAAGATTATCAATGAGGACCTCTACCAAGATCTTAATACTGGAAAACTGACAGTTGAAGAAGTTAGTGAGATGGATTCTGTCCGAAAATATCTTGAAGGCACCAACAGCATCGCGGGGGTATATCTGCAGTCCACTCAAGAGACACTGAGCATCTATCAGGCAAAACAGAAAAGCCTTCTAACTCCAGGCACTTCATTAGTTTTGCTGGAAGCACAGGCTGCTACTGGCTTTGTCATTGACCCTGTGAAGAACAAGAAGCTCTCAGTGGAGGAAGCTGTGACTCAGGGAGTTGTTGGCAGCGAGTGGAAAAGCAAACTGTTATCGGCAGAAAGAGCAGTGACTGGATATAAAGACCCCTACACTGAAAAAATGATCTCCTTGTTCCAAGCGCTCCAGAAAGACCTCATCGTCAAAGATCATGGTATCCGCCTGCTTGAAGCTCAAATCGCCACTGGAGGCATCATAGACCCGGTTTACAGCCATCGTGTGCCTGTGCAGGTGGCCTACCAAAGAGGATACTTTGATGAAAAAATGAACCAGGTATTGTCTGATGCTGATGATGACACTAAAGGTTTCTTTGACCCCAACACTCACGAAAACCTGACCTATCTCCAGCTGCTTGAGAGGTGCTTTACTGATCCAAGAACTGGACTGAGCTTGTTGGTTATTGCCCAGAAAGGAGAATTTTACTTCTTTGTTGATGAAGCAACTAAACTTATTCTGAAATCAAAAACAACCAATAAAGCTGGTGGAAAGTACAAAGGCCTCACAGTGTCTGTGTGGGAGCTCCTCTACTCCAAATACATCACAGAAGAGAAGAGGAGAGAGCTGGTGAAACAGTTCAAGTCTGGAGAAATTACAATTGAGCGCTTCTTAGAGATTCTCTTGCAAATAATCCAACAGAAGACCACCACTACAACTACTACAACTATCACCACCACAACTGTGACAGAGACAAACCAAGCACCTAAATTTCATGGGATCAGGAAGGACGTCAGTGTGACTGAGCTGCTGGAGTCAAAGATTATCAATGAGGACCTCTACCAAGATCTTAATACTGGAAAACTGACAGTTGAAGAAGTTAGTGAGATGGATTCTGTCCGAAAATATCTTGAAGGCACCAACAGCATCGCGGGGGTATATCTGAAGTCCAGCCAAGAGACACTGAGCATCTATGAGGCCAAACAGAGACGCCTTCTGACTCCAGGCACTTCATTAGTTTTGCTGGAAGCACAGGCTGCTACTGGCTTTGTCATTGACCCTGTGAAGAACAAGAAGCTCTCAGTGGAGGAAGCTGTGACTCAGGGAGTTGTTGGCAGCGAGTGGAAAAAGAAATTGTTATCGGCAGAAAGAGCAGTGACTGGATATAAAGACCCATACACTGAAAAAATGATCTCCTTGTTCCAAGCGCTCCAGAAAGACCTCATCGTCAAAGATCATGGTATCCGCCTGCTTGAAGCTCAGATCGCCACTGGAGGCATCATTGACCCAGTTTACAGCCATCGTGTGCCTGTGCAGGTGGCCTACGAAAGAGGATACTTTGATGAAAAAATGAACCAGACATTGTCTAACGCAGATGATGACACTAAAGGGTTCTTTGACCCCAACACTCACGAAAACCTGACCTATCTCCAGCTGGTTGAGAGGTGCATCATTGATCCCAGAACTGGACTGAGCTTGCTTCCACTAAATAAGAAATAAAACCATGCAAAAATACAATAACCTTTGATATGTAATAGGATACACTAATGTGATAAAAATAACCTTTAAACTTTTTTTTTTTTTTAAAGGACGTAGATAATTTTCAGTATAATTTCTTTTGATCTTATTCTGCCTGCCTCTGTTATGTTTATATCTGCACTGGAAGCTCCTTTATATTTGGTGTTATGCAACGTCTAGTCTGTGTATGGTTTCTTCTTGGGTCCAAAGTTGCACTAGTAGATATTGAATATTAAAAACATATTGTAATTTAAAATAAATAAATTGTCTGTAGTGCACATGATTTCTGTGATTATTTAAGATGTGGAAAATAGACTCCTCCCTGCAACTCAGAAATATCAACATCTGTTTGTGTCCAGACTGTCCTTTACCTAAGACTTTGCAGAGCAGCAACCTCTAGTGGAGAAAAATAATAAGACAGTGAAGAATTCAGCTTGATATTATATTTTTTTCATTTTTATTTTCATTTTTCTAACAAAAAGTTTCATGTAGAACAGTATTTAAGAATTTAAAAAAACTTCAAACTGAAGCACAGAATTGTATTACTACTCAATTTTGACGAGAAGCTGCTGGATATCTTCTTGACCCCTGTATGTTCGCTTCAGGCCTCGAGGGAGGTAGCGGCAGGACGACAGGTTGAGGTAATTTAGTGTTGTTTGTCCAAGTAGTGCCCTGTAAATATAAAGTAAACACATTATATAATGACTGAGAGGGCTGAGTAAAAAGGAAGTGTAAGTTAATAACTTAAACACCAAATTCAATGGCAACAATTACAATTGCAGCATTATCTAAAACAGTGGTTCTCAACCTTGGAGCCACGACCTCCGTTATAACAGTTAATTGGGTTCATGACCCCCCGACCTGGTCACACCGTGAGAAATAGGCACATTAGTCTACATAATTCTCAAAAAACAATGGAAAAAACAAATGGCTAATGTAAAATTAATCAAATTACGTTCAAACAATGGCTCTCTGGTAAAATAGCACACACATGCTACAATAAAATATTAGATTATATGCTAATAAAAATTCTGGTGACCCCCTCAACTTGTCTCGCGACCCCCAAGTTGAGAACCACTGATCTAAAAGCTACAAACAGATTATCTCACATGTAAAGATCACAAAACACAATTTATGTACAATAAATATTTATCTTTTCTAATTGGAAAAAAAGCTTTGAAATAAACTACAGGTCAATCTAATCTTCACCTGAACTTTAAGTTGTCATATTTATTGCTCTGTTTTATTCCCTTAATGTTTGGTGCAGCCCTGTGAGGTAACTTCTGTTGTGATATTGGGCTATACAAAAGCATTAAACTTAAACTTAATCCAATTTAAAGATACGTGTATCTGTTTTTACATGGTTTTCACATACAAGTGTTTCCCAGAGTTGACAGACTGGTGGCTAAATAAGCTGAGAAATTTATCAGGATAAGAAACATTGTATTGATACAAACACTGAAAATGTACTATATACTATGCTGTTCAAAATTGACTTGTTAAAGATAAAATAGAAGCAAAAAGCAGCAGTTTTACACCAAATAAAAATAAATAAATATTAATATGGACTGCTTATACCACCATAGTCTCAGTCAATTCATAGGGAAGCACTGACTTACATAAAACTTGTGAGAAAAGGGTTATCAGTAAATATTCCCATTGATTTGAATATCAGAATATGAGAATGGTTTAATTGTGCAACATGAAACACATAACTTATAGTCTGATAGTTTTAGGTTTTTATGCTCTATCATTCATATAAGGGCTTGCATAAGAAGAATACATTTAAAATATGATAAAGACAACAACAGTTTGACATAGAACAACAGTGTGAGTGTATTCACAGATGTGCAGGTGCATTAAGTGTTAGCAGCAGATCTGAGTGACCACATAGTGCAACAGAGCAGTGCAAATGGCTGCACAGGTTATTACGTTCATGAGTCTGAGTTATTAGAGAAACATGCGTATTTTACTAAATATTGCACCGGTGTACCTGAGTGGTTCCGGCGTGATCCTGGTGCCGCTGAGGTTGAGAGAGCGCAGTGTGCCTGTGGCCTGAGAGAGGAAGCTTACGGCACACTCCAGGTCCTCCTCCGTGAAGAGCTGGTTCGCGATGTCCAGCTGCTGCAGCGTCTGGCTCCACTTCTGCGTCAGCAAATGGAGTCCGGTTTTAGGCAGCAAGGACGAACCAACGCTGCTGGTGAAGTACTGCCCCCAGAAGAGACACTCCAGGTCTGTCAGAGAGAGGAGGTGGTGAGGTCAGACAGTGAAGGAGACAGTGACAATTACTGGAGCAGAAAAAGACAGAATACAGTAGTAAAGAGTATAATATATTATGCTAATTAGAGTTGGGCAATTATTCAAAATAGCAATCTCTATTTTGATGAATCTCAAGTGAAGATTTGTATGTGGTAAATCATTCTGGAGGAAAACATCTGGGGTTTACATCAAAGGCAAGTGAGTTCATGAATCAACTACGAAAAACAAATTGTGATGCTAATACTGCAAATGATTTTCTGCATTCTAGTTCAGGGCTGCTTCCTTCACCAGGCTGTTGACCTTTCCCAGGACTGTCCCTTTCCTGTCCTCTACTGCCCCCTACTGTTACACATCTGGGGTACACCATAGAAACCAAAATATTTCAAATCCTTTAGTATAATACAGTTTTTGGATGTGTTTGTATCACTTACGATTTTGTGGTTACGTTTACTGAAGTATTTCTTTGTTCATGTTCACTAATACATTTTTATGTACATAAAGTTTTTGATTTTGCTTGACGTTAATGCACGTCAAGTCGATAAATGGGATAACATTGTGCTTTTCTGTCTGTGCTTTAAATGTTGTACAAATGGCAATAAAGTTAACTCACTGATACTTTTTCTCTACAAAACCTACTATTGAAGGGTAGTAATAGATGGATGTAAGGATGTTAAAGATGTGGCAACACCACAAACAAACAAGATTAAATTACAACTACACATCAAATCATTGTATGAAGTTCCTCTGTGCGACTACCTGAGCAGGGCAGAGCAGCTAGTCCCGCCGGTGTGATCCTGGAGCATCCTCTGAGGTCCAGGACTCGGAGCTTGGTCGACCCGAAGAGGATGTGGCGCAGGTCTTTGTCAGACGTGAAGGAATACGATGTTGTGGCCAAAGACAACTCCTCCAGCAGCGGAAAGCCACAGGACTCCTCCACACCGCGCATGGTCTTGTTCATGGGGATGAGGTTCAACATTCGAAAAGTCTGTCGAAAGGCAATGTTTTGGTGATTAAAAACATTTGTCAACTGTGGGAACCGATAATTTAAGAGCAGTACCTCTGTCACCTAGTGCAGTAACAGTGTTTCTTATACTTTTCTGATTATTTTATTGGAATGAATGAGGTAGAGAATGGGTTCATGCACTTGAGAGCTCTATCAGTGTTTCGTTTTATTTTGTACAATGACAATAAAGATCTATCTATCTACATGCAAGTACATTCAGACAATAAAAAATAGATGAATCTACTGCTGCCATACATAAGTGTATAGCATATCGATTATTTCAACTCAGATATTTCACCCAAATCAGTCTAATAAAAAGCACAATGAAACGTAAATAAATGATCATAAATTAAAAACTCTTGCCTTGAGTTTGGGGCATGCCACTTGCAGCCCTTGAATGCACACATGCAGCTCACACAGTTTAGTGTCCAGCTTTCTATTGATTTCCAGTAACTCTATATTCGGGCAGCAGCCTCTCTGGAAAAACAAACACAATTAAATGCGTTTCAACTTTAAATGGGACATTTATGCTAAAAGGATATTAACATGGCCTTACACTGAAGGCAGCCAGAACTCTGTCAATCTTCTGTCCGTGAGTGAACAATATTTCTCTGATCTGGCTTCCGTTAGATTCCAGGAAGTCAAGGAGACCTTCAACTTGAAACTGAATATACAGAGATATGAGATCAAGAACTTAAATTTGCATGCACTTCCTTCCAATGCCCTTTACCTCTGAATATTGGAGATCTATCCTCTGCAGGGAATGGCTGTGAAGACCGAGTCCGTCAAAGGCCTGTTTTGTGAACCCTGAGCAGTGTGACAGTTTTAGAGATCGCAGGTGAGGGCAAGACTGGGACACAACCTGGAAATATAGGTCGTATTAATACAGGGTTTAGACAGGTAGCAGGAAGTCAAATTTAATGCTAATGCCCAAATACAACACTTTTAATGCCACGTACAATAAAAAACCCTTAATATTTCCTTTCTAAAGATTTGTAAACATTCCATCAAACAGAAGAATGAGGGGGAATTTTGTTATCCAAAAGCAAACTGGACAAAACAGGGAACTTAGGAATGAACAGTTTGAATGTGTTGTACACCAAAATGTATATGTACATATGTAGATTTAACACCAGTTTGAATCCAATTAATGCTTTTTAATGACATTTAAGGCCTTAAAAGGTAGCCTGGAATCCAGACTAATCTCCAATGTTTATTAATTAATAAACAGGAGATTAGTCTGGGGACCCTGTCGTAGAAAGCTACTGCTTGAGGCGGGACTAATGTGGGACGACCGAAGCGCATAGCAGCCAATGAGAACACAGCGAATGTGACGACAGAAACAGCGACAAGAAAGTTCTCGTCATTCGGACATTAACAATGGCGCTCCTGCCACACGGAGTTCAGTAAATGACTTCTGTCGTTTATCTCAGAAAAACTTAAGAATACAAGCATACCAGAGCATTACATGAAGTGGTTGCTTGTGTTGAAAAACTACAAAACAAAGGCGCAACAGCGTGGCGCCCGTTCAGGGAGCTGCTCTGATTGGTCGGTAGGCTCCATATCGCTGCGTCACTTCCTTTGAAAGCGCGCAATGGAGTGTTGCCAGACCCTCTTCTGTAAAGAAGCGGAGTCTGGTTGGCGAGACTACTTAAAAGGTGCATTAGGCAACTTTTCATGTAAAAAAACAAACAGTGGTCTCTAGGACGCTCCAGAATCAATTGCTTGGAAGGTTTTCTCTGCTGACGGACCTTCTCACCAGAAAACCTACAACACAATTGATTCTGGAGCGTTGTAGAGACCACTGGGATGGAAAGTAAAGGCGCCACGCTGATCATTCATACAGCTGCTGGGTCACTACAAGGTCAAATATGCACAAATATCTACTTTTTTCCCCTGCATGAATAGTTGCATAATGTACTTTTAATTTTGGCGCAATTAATTTAATGACTTTTGATGCTTTTTAATGCCACGCAGAAACACAGTAATAACAAAAAATAACACATTATGACAAAAGCCACACTGTACTATCCTTTTGCAGTAGTGTATTAAAAAACCTCTTTGAAAGAATTTAATGTTGATATAACTTTGTCCCTACATCTGTACTTTGTAACAAGTGGTTCCAAGGAATTTGCGCCGTTCAGTGCAGTCTCACAAGTGGTACCGGCAGCAGACTAAGAACTGCATTTTAATTTAGTTCTGGACCAGTTCTAGTGTGGTCATAATTTGTCAATTTTCAAACATGTGTTCAGATTTTGCTGCGTCAAAAAACGAATCAACTTTGAAGATAGAACATTTAATCACTGCAGTGTAACATGGGGGGGGGGGGATTATTCAGTACTTACCTGCACTGCGTGATCCACATTGTGTATCCAGTGACATAAGGAGAAATCCTGCAGTTGAGTGAATCTGCAGAACGAAACAAAATGCCATTACAACAACTGACCCAGACACAGCACTTGGATTTAGTAAAATATTGTTATTGTACCGGTTTTCTGCCAACCAGCTGATGGTGTCCATTATCTTTGTCGTCGTTTTGGGCAGCTGGCTCCTCCTTGGTTCGATCCAACAGTAGCCGATAGTAACACTGCGCCACAGGACTGGACTGGACACTGCAGTTTGCCACAATCGACAGACTCTGGCCGCTCTACACAAGAAGTGGTTTAATAAACAAACCAGAATCACAGAATTATTATTGCTCCCCAAGCCCTGAAGGAACAATCTCCTCTGGTCCTTAAATGAGTATGAGGGATCACAAGAAAGTACTACATTAAGACATCAAATTATTTCCTCACTAACCACACTTGGAAATATTATTAAGCCTTTTGTTTACATGCCACTTTACCACCATTGTTTCATTTTGCAATCAAGCAGCAAATGTATGTCAAAACTACAAGGGTGCGTTGCAACATTACCGGCAGAGAAATGGCACAGCTCCGTCTTGGACAACTATCTTTCGAAAGATGTGTACGAGCACCTCCTCTGGCAAACTCTCTCCCCATCGGTTGTCAGATGCGTCAAGTGGTACAAGCTGAGCAGTCTCCTCTTTTTCCTCTTCTATTAGGGAGTCATTTTTCACAGGCTTTGGCTTTGGGCGAACCGTCTTTTTCTTCTTCGTCTGGACAGATCCCTTTTTGTTTTTAACCAGCTTCTTCTTTTTCTTGCCTTTTTTTGGCTTAATCCATCTCGAATCTTCATACTGAGACCTGCTGCTGGACACAATGAGGAGCATGTCCTCTCCTTGATGCACCGTATAACCCAGCTGAGCAGCCCGAGTCTTTTTGGGCTTTTTCCCTCCTTTCTTTGGTTTTGCCTCAGACTTTCTCTTTAAAGACACAGCATTACCTACACAAGGAGAAGAATCAGGTTAGACCAAATTGCGCCACGTTTTTCACGCCATTGTAGTTCTTGAAATGTCACCAATGCAATAAAAAAAAAATTGGGGGTGTGTGCGGCAAATGTCGTATCTACAGAGTGAATTTTTTCTCTGTTTTACTGTGACTAAACACTAACATTATGTGACAAGAAAATTCAGATATCAAAATTTCTAGTCATTTGTGTGTATTCTGCAAAAGACAGATTTTTTGTGTGTCTGTATACAACGTCATAGGGATGTCACGATTCAAAATTTTGGAGTCACCTTTACTGTTAGACGAAATATTGCGATTTTACGCTGATTCACAATTATTGAAATTAAGGGAGAAAATACGGATAATTTCTCATAACCTTTACAGCAGTAAATATTTACAAAAAAGAAGCAAAACTTTATGTGATTATATGATTTCCATGTGCTCGGATGTTTCCCTTTCACGCGACATCACAAACGCAGCTGCACATGGTTCTTTTGGGACTCTTCCTTTGGCAACGTTATGCAATTATCATAAAGACTGACACAATTTGCTCTCTGCACATTGGATTATTCAACCTGCCGCCGACTTCCTATGTTTTGGGGATCTAAAGGAATACATTTTCCATACTGAGATATGTTCTTACCTGAGCTTAGACGAGTTGATACGTACCTGTCGGGTCATTGTACGTGCCCGTGGAAGAGTGTGGTAGCTTCAAACGTCACCCAATGTGGAGCCATAGGAATATACAGGGAGAGGCCAAATGCTAACAACATCTTTGGTCGTTTTGTGTGACTGAGGGCACGCACAAAGACCAGACAGGTACGCATCAATTCGTCTAAGCTCAGGTAAGAACATATCTCAGTATGGAAAAACGGGGGCCTGTTCAGTGCCAGGTTAATCTTGACATCACTATAATGCTGCATGTGGGTTTTTTTCTCTCACATGTCTCTCAACAACAATACAGAGCTTTCAATTCAATTAGAGCTTCATCTTTATTTGCTGTCTCTAGCAGCATTAATCACATTATGATCTAATCAGACCCCATACACTTTACTTTATTATCTTTATTATCTTTTACCTGTATCACGCGAGGATCCTTGACCAGAGCCAGACATCTTTCCTTCTTCTGTGGACTCCATCACCTTTGACTTCTCTAATTCTCTGCTAGCTTAAAGAAAGAATTTAAAAACCGGAAGTGGGAGATATATATTCATAAATGAGATCATAGAGCATTAGTACATGTTGCAACGTTAAACGATACGCTTTTAACAGTCAAGTATTCAGTGCAGATTGCAAAGGGAAGACAAACGACAACAAACATATCTCGTAATTAATTTAGCCTAACAAAATCATCATACATCAGCTGAGAAATGCATGTAGAAAACCCTGACTCACCAGATCGACAAGGTCCGCCTTACCGGAGCCGTTATTCATACGGGTTTTCATGCAGGATATACGTTAATTGTTTGAAACCATTGAAGAAAGGATGAAAATTCACACATAGCAGCAGCTGGGATTTCCAAACAAACAAACCCTGGTGCTACTGCCGCTACCCTCCCACAATGCACCGCGACCCCCTGAAACGTGATTGGTAGAAAAAAATCACAGAAAGCCGCCTTCCGGAAAACCAGCCAATCACAGCGCAGCAGACCGGAGCGACTAAGCGACGCTACGCTGTTCGTGTTGGTCGTGTTGTGGGACGTTTTCATCTGTAAGGGCAGCTATTTTATAATATAATGCACATTTTAAAACTTTACGCAAGGGCACGCTTCTTAATAATACGTAATAAATGTAGCAAATTATTAATTCTACTGTTTTATTTTAATTTTGTACGTGATTTGTGTTACTATTTAGTTAGCCAGCCATGCTAACAGTAGCTTGAAGTGAAATTGTAGCATTAGCTTTGTTAGCACACGTGTTGGTTTCGATGTTATTTACTAATAATAAAATTCATCCTGAAGCTGAGTAAGATAGTGTTAATTATATTGATGCTTTAAAACATTATTTTGTCACATTGTGGGATTTTTCTTTAATCTTATTCAACTTTTATCTGCATGTTCTCTAGTGTGCATTGCTAAAAGCAAAGACATGTTTTATCCTAAATCTTGTAAAATTATAAATGATATTTTATTAGATATTGAAGACTAACATACATTCGATTTTCTGTTTTTCTCTTCTGACAGTTAACCATGGATGAAGCTGATGACAATTCATTGTGTGACAAAGAAGTTGTGATTGAGGCTAATCTGAGTAAGTTTAAAAACTTACCATGTGCATTTACACAAAGTTGTTGAACATGTTTTCATGTTATTTTTGTTTTTATATTTCGTTTGAAAAAACAATTTAAATAATTTATTTTGTAAAAATGTTAATCTTATGTTGAGCATGGGTGGGGCTACGATCTCGCCCCACCTCAACAAGCAGTAACTTTCTGAATATTGAGTATACATAAGAATGAGTGACTTTATAATAGCACTGCACAATTTATTTGCCAAAAATAAAGTATTGCTAATTAAATTATTGGGTGATGCAATATCAGCATTGCTAAAAACCACAATATATCTCAAAATTGTCATCTCAAAAAGTCTTTTTTTGCTAACTCAGCCTAAAACCCCAACATGCATGGATCATACAAATGTGCAAAAGTTTAGTTTTAGTTGTGACTGAATTTAGTTACAGTTTGGAATTGTTTAGTTCCTTATTTCTTTATTAAAGGCTTATCTTGACAAACTTTGCTGAAAAATTAATTATGTACAATGTGTGTTTAAGTTGAATGGAAGATACCGTGTTGAAATTGATTAGTAAAATGTCGCAGTAATGCTTTCACAATATTCTACACCCATGTCGCAAGTTTTTTCAACATCATGCATCTGTAGCATTTTAAATTTCTTCTAAGCAATAGATGAAGTGGTTCAGTGATTTATAAATTTAATATTCCCATATGAACTCCACCTAAGGTTTTTTTTTTAAATTATTATTCATATACTGTATTTCTATTATTTCATACTTCACATTTACTGGAATAATCTTTTCTTTTTCTTTTTTTAGGAGATGAATATTACTGGAAACTTGTAGCAGACTTCATCGGCCCTCAGTCCGGCGAAGGATTAGACCTTGATAAAGGGATTTGCAAAAACAGAGTCTTGATTCAAGTAGGACTTTTAAAGGAAGACAACAACTTTCCATGGAGGTCCATTATTGATTGGCTCAAACTAGTATTTCCTGCACATAAGACAGCCGACTTTCGCCGCTTGATTCAAAGAGGCATTGCCACTACTTTGAGTCTATTTGGAGATTCAAGGCTAACCTTTCTTGAGTTAGCTGTCAATTTTGACTTTGTAGGACCCATTTGTGATAGCATAGGAATTGAACGTCAGGACCTTCTTCAACTGAGCGACTTTTCAGAGAGAGCGCAGTTAATAGAAGTTACAAATGGTTTGGTTCTCGAGTTCGAGGAATTTATCCAAAGGGAAAATCTTGCGCCTGTTGTCATTGTTCACTGGCTTAAAAATTTTGATCCAGAATTTTGCAAGAATGAAGAATATTCAAAAGTGTTTTCAGGGCTCAAGGCAAAGATTAAAACACTAAAAATGTACTGCAGTGGTTCTGAGACAAAAAGCCGGAGGAATAGGAGATACGTTGCAATAGAAAGTTTACTTCTTAGTCCGTTTGACCTCTCATCCCTTGAGGAGCCGCCGGAAGAGACAAAGATTGTGGTCAAAAAGCGTAAAAAAGAAGACCAACCTATTTTCAAACGAGTAACCATTAAGGAAGAACCAGAATGCTACGAAATCACAGAGGAGGAGACGGTTGTGAGTGAAAATAATATTAAACAAAAAACAATAAAAGAAGAAAGCAGTCAAGATGAAGATAAACCCAACAGCTTAGAGATCATAGGCGGTTATGACGAATCATTAACATTGCTTGACGTTGCTGTTGCGTCTGTTCATAAATTGTCAAGTTTCTATGATGGCATTACCGAGGAATGCAAAGAAGTGTCTCTTGAACTCCTGAAAAATCAGTATTCGTTGATGTGCAAAGAGAAACCAGAAGTGGTAGAATTTGAGAAAACGTTGACTGAAAATTCATATCGGATTTCACTTGGTTCGCCTGTGGAGTTTATACATCACAATGCCAGCTTTATTGCCGAGGTTCATAAGGTAGTGGAGGAGCAGATAATGAGTTTGGAAAAGGAGATCATTCAGACGTCAGGGTCAACACTCGGCCGAGACAAATTGCCAAAGTTTAAAGGTTTTTCAAGTTTTGCTGAAAGTGCCACGTCCCGATATATCCACATGGCATGTGCTTTACTGAGCCCCAAGTCTCGGCATAACAGGACTTTTCGAAAGCATTGGCTGGCTTTTTGCAAGGAAAAGAAAAACCCTTCCGAACTGATGGAAGACTCTACCGACAGAATCTGCAATTACTTTGAAGCATCTGCCGGCCTCATTCACCATTACAAAGAGGTCGGGCTGTTCTTCTCTGACATGCTTGCTCTGGAAAGTGAATCATGCCCCAATATTGTTCTAGAAAGCGTGACCAATGATGCTAGTGATTCAATAATTCAGAGCTTTGTTTGCGTGTTGGCCTTAATCTACTGCAAAATACTCGGCCCCTACTTGAAGTTGCTAAAAAGCGCAGCCACCTTTACAATGTACCCCACATACTTGCTGTGGCTGTACCAGAGGTTTTTGAATTGGAGCAAGGAGCCGTCAACAATGCTAGAGCCTGAGATTCGTAAGAATGTTTTTGCCATGACTCCGTTTTCAGAGAGAGCCTACAGTGGCGTTTTCAGCTTTTGTGGGTACTGGTCCACAAACCGAGAGCTTATCCGAGCAAGTTTGAAGCGAGTGGTGAAGGCGATCACTACAGCCGCAGACAGTCACCTCAGGGATTATTTACCAGGCGGAAAATATTCACAAATCCCATCCCCGGAGCTGAGCCACAAATTGTCAAGATGCACTTTTTCGGTTTTGATGGTAGAAAATCCCTTTCAAAAATGTTACAATGTGAAGAAACAAGGTGACAGCGCTGACTCTGCTAGCTCTGAGGAAGAAGACGACGAAGCAAAAGATGCACGAGGAGAAGTCAAGGCACGACGTGATGAAAATGAAGAGGAAGTTGAGGAGAAACCAAAACCTGCAAAAAGGCGCTTTGTTCGTTTTCCAGAAATCACTGACAAGGATTATATCGTTGGAATGGTGATGAGGAATGGAGGGCCGTGCAGGACGCGGGAGGATTTTGAGAAAATGATGTTGCGTTTAGAACGGTTCTCCAGAGCTGAGAAAATGGAGTGCATCCGCTGCGAAGTCCTCTACCAAATAATGATCTTGAACAACCGTAGCCCACACTTGATGGAGTCAGAGGGAAAACCTACCACAAACTCGGCTAAACTAAATATGGCACTGCCGCGTGTCAAACCGGGATTCTCGCTGGTCCTTGAGCCAAAAAGGATATACAAAAAATACCCCAAACAGAAAAACATTGATGTGACGGGGACTCAGCAGCAGGCAAATCAAAGTGCAGAGCCACTGCAGTCGTGAAGTTTCATATGCGATTGAAAATGTGCTTTAAATATTTGTGATGATCATATTTTACAATAAAGAAAACTAAACTAAATCTGACTACAAAGTAACTTCAAGCAGAGAATGTTCATGTGTGATGAATATGAGAAAAACACTAAGTTCTAAATTATGCAACCATAATGTACATTCTATAAAAGGAAATGTACAATAAAAATGTGCCATGTATTTTGCATCTACCTTGAACTTTGTTGCTCATTTAGATTTAATAAACACTCTTCCTATTCCTATTATAGTGTGCTGTTACCTTATTTAACTTATAAGCACTGCGTTTTCATTATGCACCATAGCACCACGTGACAAGAGTTACTGTTACAAAAGCTTAAGCCGCACTACATAACATTCAGCCAACAAATAGAATAAAATAAAAGTTATTTTATTACCAATATTTTTTAAAAACCTAAAAAATGTTTGCTGTGAGTGGTTCACTTTGTGCAGCAAAACTATATTTTTCACTGTCATTAGGAGCATGTTTTGTGTTGCTGGCAACAGTATAATCCATAAGGTTACACAGTGTGCCTTTAAGAAAATGTATTACAAAATGTGATTTGTTAATCTATGTAATGAATTTATCTTGTTTTAGAAATATATTTTTTTCTTCCCTATATTCCTAAATAATCAGTAAACCTCCATAAGCGTTAGGCTGTGCTGGTATGACTCAAAACTAGTTAAACCACATTCATATAAGCATCACCTTTGTTTTAATAGTCCTCTTACAAAAACACACACACACATATAAAACTGTGATCCAAGGGGACTGGACAGTTAAAAGGACATAAACCATGATATAAACGCATAATAAACATGTTGGATGAGCTCTTGAACGCGCAGGGGGCGGGCACTTCCTTTGCGTAACAGCGCTCATTCATATTACGTCGGCGTGCACTTCACGGAGCTACAATCTTCACGCACGAGTCGAGTCTTCCCGAGACCCTTTGACTGTTTATTTCAGCCGGAGACAGTAGCACGATGTCCGGCGGCTGGTGGGACAGTGCGGCGGTGACCCACGGCCTCATTGCGCTGTTCGCGATGGGCTCCTGGATCTCCGTGAACAGCCTGTGGCTCGAGCTGCCGGTGGTGGTCAATGTGCTCCCCGAAGGTCAGTGTCTGTTCCCGGGTTGGGGGTGTCCTGATGTGGCCTCTGGCCGACTGCTGGACAATCTGTGTCCACCACGGTATAATAAATAGGTCTGTTTTGTTCTTAAAACTGTGCTTTTCGCTCCATCCACGTTTAGCTGACTCTGTTAGCATCTTAGCTCCAGAGGGAAGTTGGAGTAGGAAGGCTACTACACATGAATTATTAAATAAATAATGATGCTCCACACCTTGGACTTCATATTCTTTATGAAAGCTTAAATCAGGGGTGTCCAAACTTTTTTCACCGGGGGCCGTATATAGACATGTGTAAAGCATGGAGGGCCACAGATCAATGCATTCAAATGTTCAACTGCGTGTATTTAAGAGAGGTTTAAACCATTCCACACACTTAGAACCATAATGCCAGCTCAGTCACACTATAAATGTTCCTTTTTGAGGTTTTAATTGCGTGGAATTATTAAAATTGGAGTAAAATGACCATCTCTGGCAATGTGTGGCAATAAAACAAGAAGGCTGTGGGCCACCAAAAATTGGTATGAGGGCCGCATTTGGCCCTCGGGCCGCACTTTGGACACCCCTGGCTTAAATGGACCCCAAGATATGGAAAATAGTTTATTACAGGGTAAATAAAAGTGCTTGTGAAAGTACCAAAATAATGGTTCATCCATTAAAATTATTTATTGTAACCAATATTTGAGCATTTTAATTTGAGTAAAAATATTACATATACAGATAACAATGATTGTGCATAACTTCAAATCATAACAACGGCGCCCAAGAAGAGACGTCCTGTTTCGATCCAGCACGCCAAAATAAAAGCACACAGCTCATCTCATTGATTAGTTCAGCAGGTACTTGCAACATTACAAGAATGTTATTAAATACACACATTTTAAGTGTTTTGCCTGATAATAGTTAGGCAGAAAGTTGAATTAATGAATAAGCCGGTGCTTTTATTTTGGCGTGCTGGATCGAAACAGGAAGTCACTTCTTGGGCACCGTTGTTATGATTTGAAGTTATGCAGAGTCAGTTAGATAAGATAAGATAAGATAATCCTTTATTGATCTCACAATGGAGAAATTCACTTGTTACAGTCGACGTTCAAGAAGATCACTCAGAGTTGTGCAAAAACAGACAGGAAAATGTGCAACCAGTAAAATAGAATAAAAACGAGGTATCCCATGTACAAGAAGCAGCAGAAATACAACAATAGGTGAACAACAACAATAAAAATAGGATAAAAACTAGAACAGGTCATATAAGTAAAATATCGGGGTGTTATTATTATCTATCTTTCAAAAAATTCCCATTAAATTCATCCTTAAACAATTATTTTGACTTACAATGTGCCCAGGTTGTGTTGTTTTTTAATCCACATACCACGGTAGTATCAGAAGATTGAATTATTATTATTTTGTTGCTGTTGTAGGGTGGAACCTGCCTGCCTACCTTTCGGTCCTCATTGCATTTGGAAACGTGGGTCCCATCGCTGTGACCATCACTCACCACTGCGCCCCGGGACGGCTGAACGAGCGGGTCGTCATCCACTGCATCCAGGTTTTGGCCGTCATCACCGCTGCCTTTCTGGCCATTTTCTGGTCCCACATCGTCACCGTGGCGGGACAGGATCGATCGATACCTTTTCTGCTTTTCACTTTTGTTTTGTCGTTCGTTTGCTGTACGTCCAACGTGACTTTTCTGCCGTTCATGTTCAGATACCCCCCTCAGTACATCCGCACCTTCTTCATCGGACAGGGATTCAGCGCCTTGTTCCCCTGCATCGTCGCTTTAGGGCAGGGCGTGAGCAAAGTGGAGTGCAGGTTTGTCAACGGCACAGCCCAGCCGGAGTATTTTAAGGAGAATTTCCCCGCTCACAATTTCTTCTGGTTCTTGTGCGTCATGCTCACGGTCTCGGCTCTGAGTTTTCTGGCGCTGACCAGAAGACAAACGGCCGAAATGCACTCCCCGCCGGAGCAGGACAACAGCGCGACGGCGAAAAGCGGGGACGAGACGCACCCCCTGCACAACGGGACGCCGGTGTCGGAGCAACGGGTGGAGCTGGAGGAACCGCAGCCTCAGAGGCAGACGTTCTGGACGCCACATAACATATACCTCCTGGTGTTATTGGCTTTATCCAACGCTTTGACCAACGGAGTCCTGCCTTCAGTGCAGAGCTTCACCAGCCTGCCCTACAGCAACATGACCTTTCACCTGTCGGTCGTCCTGGGCAACATCGCCAACCCACTCGCCTGCTTTCTGGCCATGTTTTTTGTTATGAGGTAAGAATTATTCGCTTTACTTAGGACAAGGCACATTAATCATCAACATACTAGTAATGAGCAGCAGCTGTTATATTTCATCCATTGTCCAGGCAAAACACGTTCAACTTGAAAACAGAAAAATTACGTAGTAGTAGTAGTAGTAGTAGTAGTAGTAGTAGTAGTAGTAGTAGTAGTAGTAGTAGTAGTAGTAGTAGTAGTAGTAGTAGTAGTAGTAGTAGTAGTAGTAGTAGTAGTAGTAGTAGTAGTAGTAGTAGTTTTTTTGAGGAGTTAAATTTTTTCCCCTCAAAATTTCACAATCATACAGTTAAAGGGGCTGGATGCAAGTTGGCCATTTTATACTCACTACTGCCACCTCAGGCCATATGTGTAACTGCAGCTTCTATATTAAGCTCGTGCATGACGGCAATTCGGGCCGAAGTGACACATTTTTGAGTGACCGTGCAGGATTTTAGAGGCAGTTGTGGTGAACGGGTCTGGGCTTGTTCTACACATTAGGACATGGCTGGAACATGTAGGGGGAGGAAAAAACATAATTTTAACATTTTTAAACTCCCTATACTCCCTTTTAATGGAAGCTCAAAGGGAGCCGACAGAAGCAAGAGGCTTATAAGTGCCTACCCTTTGTTCATGTAAATTCCATTTCCATTTCATGATGTTACAGTTAGACATTACTTTTACATTTACATCAGATAAACAATCCGTCCTGAGTATTCTGTATCAGTTTCAAATCACAAATATACCTGTACATATTTGTGAGTTAAAGGGACTGTACGAAGTTTAAAAATGTTAAAATTATGTTCTTTCCTCCCCCTACATGTTCCAACAATGTCCTAATGTGTAGAACAAGCCCAGACCTGTTCACCACAACTGCAATCCTGCAGTGTCACGAAAAACAGTGTTACTTCGGGTCTGAAGTGCCGTCATGCACGAGCTTAATATAGAAGGTGCAGTTATGACCTGAGGTGGCAGTAGTGAGTATAAAATGGCTAACTTGCCCCTTCAACTTTTATCCTGAATTGAATTATGTACTAAACAAAAACAGCATGACTCAAATTATATCATATATTTGAAATTCTTCAAACTTGTCACCCTTTATGTAAAAGGTTCATACTGTCTTCTTAGATTGAACTATTGCTGAATGTTCTTTTAGTAAGACAGAAGGTTTGTTTTCCTGCTTTACTAGTTTCGATCACAGGAAGTGATGGAAACTAGTAAAGCAGGTAAACAAATCTCCTGGCTTACTAAAAGAACAATCAGTAATAGTTTGAGTTCATGATTAAGAATGTGATGATGTCATAATGTCAGGTGGAGCGCAGGGGCCAATAGAGTTCGGGAATGTGACGTCATATCATATATAATAATTAGCAGCAATTATAAACTAACGGATATTTTATAAGTTAAAATACTGGAGTTATTGTTCACATTAAAACACTTGGACACCACAGTGTGTTAGATGAGTAACCAGCAGTAACACCCACGATACATATGTATTTTCTCCACTTTTTATACTGTTTTTAGCTAATGTTAGTCAATGGAAATGTGTGCTCACAGCTGCAAAGATGGCGGATCTCCATGGTAACACTAGAATTTCCCGACCTCTATACAACCCTATGGGAGAAAAGCAGTTTTTGTTACAAATCTCCAAAACGAAAATGAACAAATGATTTTCCTGATCAGTATTTGACAGTGGCTGGATTCACAAACCTGACATATTAGTTTTTTGTCTGAAAGTCCTTTCTATTGGCCAGCATCACACTCATGTTTGCGAATATTTTCACCACTTTTGAACGCCTTTTAGAGAAAATAATTGGACATTAGTGCACATGTGCTAACAGAGGAGCCGATGAACTTTGAGACAGTTTTTGTTTCATGTGGGTTCTTCCAGTAATGATTGAGATGTTAACCAAAGAAATCAGCAATTCGCCAGTTACCACAGTTACCATAGTTACTGCCAATTTATTTCCTGGTCAAACTGTGTCAAAGGCTAAGACTAAATCAGGAACAAACTGAAGCTACATTAAAACATTATCATGACGAAGAACTAGAGTAAAATCGGACTTTTTCAACAACTCATGCTGCTGTTGTGTATAAGACTTACTATATGGTACCAGATAATCATACAATAATGATAATTCTGCAGTATATTGTGGAGTGCTAGTTTGAAACAGTACATACAGTTTGTCATTGAAACACTTATTTTCTAGATGTTTGGTGTGATGTAGCTTGTAATGAACAGTGTTGGCGTCTGCTCTTCAGGTCGGCGAGTGGCCTGGGCTGCCTGTCTGTGGCTGGGGGAGTGTTTGCCGCGTACCTCATGGCTCTGGCCGCTCTGAGCCCCTGCCCGCCGCTCCTGGGAACCTCCTCTGGCGTGGCTCTGGTGGTGAGTTCAAACTCCGAGTTCTTTCAGTGTCCGTTCTAATCAATCATTCTGTCAAAACAATCTTTAACATTGCCTGTGAGCGATAAAACATTGATGTGGTGAAAGAAAACTACCTTGATCTGGTCAGAGTGGTCAATAATGGCTACTCTGAGCTCGATTTCTTTGGGACAAGAACAAGCATAGCGACTGCTTCAATTGAACTTGTTATTGTTGACATGCACTGATGTATTTTACGGACATAATTCCCTTTTATTCACCCGATCCTTCCATAAACGGGTCTCTTCATTACCTACCAAGTCTCTATTATCCAAGTGTAATACATAACAGTTTTAATCACATGAAATGTTGCATTTAGCCTCTACTCGCTTCCTTTATGGCCTTGAGCCTCTTATCTTGTCCAAACTCTAATCTCCATCAAAGGCACAAAGCACACGATGTAAACCAAACAAAAAATGTGCACTTTTCTATTCCAGTGGTTTCCAAAGTGGAGGTCGGGGCACTACAGAGGCATTAAAAGGAGGCCACAAAGCTTTTCTACAAGTACATTGAAAAAATACATTGGTTTAGAAAGGAAAAATAGATTGATTTGCAAAAGTTTACTACTTAAAACCACTATTTAGCCTGTAGTCATTGTGAGATGTTCTATTGTGTTGAGTATTGGGTTGAGTTCACACTGAGTATTACCAATTATCAGTGGTGGAAAGTAACAAAGTAAAAAGTACAAGTAAAAAGTACAAATTATAGGTACTTTCACTTTACTTAAATACATTTTATGATGAATATTTTTTACTTCACTACATTTTAAAAGTGACCTCTCTACGATGAACTGGTCTAGTCCCAGTTTAGACTTGGTTTAGTGGTTTACTCCTTTAGACCTTGTTTAGATCTGGTTTAGATCCAGTTTAGTCCAGGTTTAGACCAGGTTTAGTTCCTGTTTTTGACCTAAGTTAGTGGTTTACTCGTAGACCTGGTTTTATTTAAATGATTAAAAGAAAAGCTGCACATTTAACTCTTTAAATACTTTTCCATTTTACTTATGAAGTACATTGTATATTCCATACTTTTACTTAAGTAAAAATTGTGTTAGATACTTTTACTTTAGTACATTTTTGGTCCTGTGTCTACACTTTTACTTAAGTAAGAATGTTGAGTACTTCTTCCACCACTGCCAATTGTTGACTCTAAATAAATAATTTCACCATAGTTCATTTTGTGCTACTAGAGAAACGTGTGATGTGTCATTTATTGCAGAGATATTAATGATATAAAAGTAAACCGGGTCAAACCTCTGTAATACTGTGGCTGATTTTACTGCTATAGAAGCTCTTTGCACATGAGTCACATGTGACTTCCAAGTCAGCCCCGAGGAGGCGGCTGCTCTTTCTCTTAGTTCCCAAGGGATTAGCGGTGTCTCGCACAAACAATAAATAGTTCAAGAAAACATTGAACAGTTAGTTTCTGATGGACAGTCACACGATCAGAAAACGACTAGTAAAAAATATTTATACTGAAGACAGGCTATTTTGTCCAGTTTGGCTTTACCCAAATATAAAGGCTTCAAAGCGTCAAAATAGCAACGAAAACAAGAATGAAAATGCAACAAAAATGTGACACAAAAGTGACAAAAACGTTGCAAAAATGTGGCGAAACCAAGACAAAAAAGCAACGGACAAAAAACAATGAAAAGGCAACAAAAACATGACAAAAAAAATATGAAAACAGACCAAACACGTCAAAAACACATCTAAAAAACTACAAAAACATTGTCAAAATTATGATCAGTTTTGTAGGCCTTAGCTTTCAAAAGAGACATTACACTGTTGCTCTCCAGTCGAGACGCTTTTAGATTTGGGTAAAGCCGAACTGAAGAAAATGCGTTTGGTGGTAAGAGATTAAAATCTTGTTGCTATTGTAATTTTTATTTAGTGTTAGCCTTTAGCTTCAGGACAAAAAAATCTACCAAGATGACCACAGACGTTTCCTCCGGTCTCTGTCTGTCGAGCCACAGCAGGATTTACTAAAGATCTGCTTCACTCTGAAGACTAAACATATCAAAGAGGAAACAGAAAACCTTTCTCTGGGATTTTTACAGTTTGTCATGTCAACAGAGTCTCAGTCTGAGTAAATGTTTAAGCTGCTCAAGACGTTAGCATGCTACCGGTTAGCATTTAGCTTCAACCATTGACAGTTGATTGAATCATCTGTCAATGGCTTCAAAACGATAAACATATGTGTGACTCACATCTATGAGCACTGAGGAAATTCTACAGTAACAGCTCAGCTCTGACCTCGGTCACATGTTGTATCCAAGGCTCGATGTTTGGACTGTGGTTCAGGGCTTTCTCTTGGAGAGGTCGGAGCTGAGCTGTTGATGCTAATTGCTAACCAGTAGCTTAAACACTGACTTACTGGTTTCTTCACAGAAACGTGCGCTCCCTGAGGTGTTTTTACTGTTATCTTCTTGAGCAATGATTACGAGTACATAAAAATGCCACTGTCAGTCAGTTGTCTTTCATTTTCATCCTGGGTAGAGATATTGTTACATGTTGTATTACTGCATAATTCTACTTCGGTATTCAAAATGGCCGCCATAACAACAAAAGTCACATGACTTAAAGGCATGTATAGCTGCCCTCCACCTTGAAATCAATCATTGAGCTCTTTAGTTCGTTAAAATGGTTCACGAATGCAAAGTTCCTCTCCTTCAGGTGCTGTCGTGGATCCTGTTCACGGGGGTCTTCTCGTATCTGAAGGTGGTGATCGGGACGCTGCTGCACGAGGCGGGACACTCTGCCCTGCTCTGGTGTGGCATCTCCATCCAGGCTGGCTCCCTCATCGGGGCCCTGACCATGTTCCCGCTGGTCAACATCTACTCCATCTTCCACCGCGGCCAGGAGTGTGGGGAAAACTGCACTGGCGTCTAAAAAAGCTTGTGGGAAATCACTGTTCAGACTCGGGTCAAGGGCCGACCTTTTGCATCTCGTGGACGAGGATGGAGAGGCCTTGGAAAAGTCAAAAACATCTCCCCAATAAAGGCTGCATTGTGAAAAGACTGGCCGGAGGGAAGTGAAAGTGCTGTAAAACCACATGTGCTTTAAGCTGTTCGATCATGTGCAAAACTCAGGGAGACGGGCGCTAAATTACCTCTGTTTACTTCTCCGCAGTAAAAAAGCACGACAAAAAGACAACACACTCTCATGATTGTAAGTCACACATGTTTAATCTAAAATGGATTGTGACAAATGTTTTTACTCTAGTTTGGAAAAGATTTACACTGTTCACTTTTGTGTTTTGTCTTTTTATAGCAAGTTTATTAGTGTAACTTTGAAGTATTGATCTTATCGTTTGATTTCCTAAAAAGTCCGTGGAAAGTGTTGTCCTACCTCCATTTTGTAAAGAAAACAAAGTTGAAAAATGTATGATTCACTTATGTATTGAACCAATTGATAAATGCTTTGAATGACATTCCCTTTTATTTCAATTTGCAAGCAGCGTTTTCTTTGCCAAATATTATTTCATTCCATCTACACCTGAAGGGAGCCATTAGTGTCTTTTGTCACTGAAGGATAAAATGTGTTTGTGCCGTTTCATTTTTCTAAACTAATTATTGATTTGTTTTGTATGTTTTAACTTTAAAACACACTAAACGTGCCATGTAAATTATCATAATATTCTAATGTGAGTTGCACTAATTTGCCTTTGTGTAATAATATTGTCACTACGGTGTCTTTGTGATTAAACTTGAAGCAGGTTGTGTTCACGTCGGTCTCGTGTTGTAAGTATTGTGTGTGGACTTTTACTATAACGCTGGTTTTCTCATTGGTTTGATCAAAAACCCACCAGAAAACCTACAAAACAACTGATCCTCAGGCTTTGTAGAGACCACTGTGATAGAAAGTGAAGGCACCATGCTGACCACTCATACAGCCGCTGGGTCACTACAAGAGAGATACAGACGGCATCTCTGGATTCACCCATATATGGTCATGCTTGAAAACAGTTAAGGGGGAAAACAATTTGGAGAAAAATCTAAACTTTCATTAATTATTCAAAAACTACTTTAACAAATACTGAAATATGAATTTAGTTTTGTACTAAATAAAGATACAAAGACATGGAGAGGACAAGGTGGTTCAACAGCCCAAAAATACATGAATAACGGAGAATACTAACATGATGCTACATGTTAGCATCGGGCTAATGCTAACGGTTTGCTAGCGCTAGCTACAACTGTCGTTTTTTCACTTCTACTGAACAATCTGCGGTGAGAAAATATCCATATGGGCCCGATTTACACTTGACTTTATTTATGTGTGATAAAAAAGTTCATATTCCACCAGAAAATGGCTAAAAAGAGTGGAAAATTGTGTTTCTCTAAAGATTCTATTTCCCCCCTCGGTGAAGCCACAAAGTTGCATAATGCTCCTTTAATTTAAAGTTAGTATTTGTCTTTGGATCATAGTTGTGATATTGTAGGGTCAATATGGGCGGCCGGTGGCGCAGTAGTTAGCGCTCGTGCTTCACAGCAAGAAGGTCCCGGGTTTGATTCTGTGTGGAGTTTGCATGTGCTCTCCATGTCTGCGTAGGTTTCCTCCGCATACTCCGGTTTCCCCTACCACTAAAAACATGTACAATAGGCCAGGAGGAACGAGAGTGTGTATGAGAGTGTGACTGGTGTGTTCATTAACATGCACTATCCTAACCAAATAAACCAAAAAAAAAAAATAATAATAATAATAATAATAATAGGGCTGGGTACGTTACATTTTTTTTCTTCTGTAGCAGTACTTCACCGATACTTGGTTTAGGATACCCGAATGATTTTTTGAAACAGAACAATAATGTTAATTTGTTCCATTAGACTATTTCTAATATTTTTTAGACTAGACTAACCCCTACATGCTCCAGCCATGTCCCCATGTTCACCACAACTAAAACCCTGCACTGTCACTCAGAAAGTTGTTACTTTGGGTCTGAAGTGCCGTCATGCATAAGCTTAATATAGAGACTGCAGTCACGTGTAAGACCTGAGGTGGCAGTAGCGAGTATAAAAAATGGCAACTTCCATCTAGTCTCTTTAAATTTGTATCATTTTTTGAGTTGGAACATATCATTTTCTTTAGTGCTGTTCCTGTCCCCAACTGGCATAAAAAAAAACTTTTTTTTCTTCATTTTATTAATGTTTTTGTATTAATTTGTTTATTTGGTTGAGGCAGTGCATGTTCATGAAAACACATGGGACTCATGCATGTAAACACACCACGGTGGATTGGATCAATGGGCTAATTTCCATTTGTCTCCCACTCACACCCTCATTCACCATGGCCTATTGTACATGTTTTTAGTGGTAGGGGAACCCACTCCACACAGAAAGGGACCTTCCAACTGTGAAGTCGCTGTGCTACAGTACCGTATCTGTTTTTGATATCATTTTCTTTTTGATACCAGTATTACCATAACTTTTTCCCCGATTATAGAGTGGCATTGTTTAACAGCACCCAGCCCTGCCGGCTCCACCACCAGAGAAATTTATTTTGGGGGGCTTCAGGGGCTGTGAAGGCATTGATCATGTCAGAGGCCTTCTGCATAAATAAATTATATCTTGTTAATCAACAGTAAAGTAATTTCATCATTCCAACCTTTTCACAGTCAAAATACCTATTGTGTAATCAAACGTGTGCTTATGTAACTACTGCCACTGTAATGGTCGCCTTAAGCCGAATTAACAAACGTGTGATTTCTTGAATGGGCCTTAATTGTCTTTTTTAAAACTCCCCCAAAGGCTCAAAACGCCCCCCGTGTGATCTGCTGCCCCCGTCCCGTTTGTGGATGAGGTTTTTAAGAGACAATGGTCAGCAAACTGCCCCAGACGTGACTGTAACGGTTGGCTTGTTTTAGAAGGAGGGTCTAATCCCACACCTCTGCGGTTTAGCACCAGGACTTTGGATCAGAAACTCCAGAGCTCTGCAGCAGCCACACGTGAGTATTCTGCACTGCTACACGCCAAACATCAACATTTGTTTCATTTTGTGATTTCTGTTTGAAGTTAATATTGTGCTTTGTATGCAGTACACCAACTATTCAGTGGTTTTACTGTGTGTTTAATGTCAACTGTAGTTTTAGTGTGTTTTGTGCACATTTAGTTTGTGGTTTTGCACAAATGCAAAGCTATAGTGATTGTTTTCATTGAGGTTGTTTTGCTTTCGTTAAGGCAGTAAAATTGGTGCGATCTGTGCCTACTTCATATATAAATATAAAATACGAAGTACATACCAGCAATGGCAGTATTAAATCATCATTTGCTTGTTTTTTCTTTTGCATAATTCAGGGTTTAATGTTATGCTTTTTAATGCCATTTTTAAGTCCAAATACAGAATTTTAATGCCACAAACGCAGAAAAAAGTCTGTGCTTTTTCCACTTCTTAAGATCTGCAAACATTTATCAAACAGAGGAAGGAAAATTAGACAAAAACATGAAACTTTTGTGCAAAAATGTGGTCAATTTCAGCCAAAACTTAACATGTTTTACACCACAATTTTCAAATTAGATTGAATCTAATTTGATGCTTTTCAATTACATTTAAGGCCTTAATTTTGGCAAAGTTCATTTCATTCTTTTAATGCTTTTTAAACGCTCAGCGGAAACACTGTAAATCTTTGCCTCCCTTTTATGCATAGGATTTTTTAATGCATATGATGAGGTATTTTAGTTCTAAAATATTTGTACATGACTAAAGTGACAACTAATTTGAAGCATTTTGTATTGCATGCTTTAATTACTGAAATGAATTTGAAAAAATAACTCATCAGAATCTGCAAAAAATGTCCTACTAGTTAATATTTATTTGCTTGCACTTTGATATTTACTAGTCATCTCTTCAAAACAACGTTAATTTGTCCAAAAATATGACTGAATACCAAAACAATAAACCTATAATATCAATGCAACATTAGAATCTCTCAGGCTTGTTTTGACCTTACACGAGCGGAGTTATTCTCGATTGTCACTTTGTTATTGCTTGGCTGAGTCTTATAATGTGGCCCAATTTTCCATTGATAATTATTTCTGAGTCTGTCATTAACTTGAACGGACAAAGCGTTGGTCAGATGTTTCCTCAGCTGCTTACATAAGACGTTCCTGAGCCGCATGAGGTCCTGTTGTTTCAGACCAAGCTCCTCCTGGGATCAAACTGCAAACAGGCCTAGGGGAAATCTCACGCGGCACGACATGTTGTCCTTTATAATTCAAGTTACAGTAAGTTAGATCACGTTTTACTAACTGTAAACATTAACTATGTCACAGCACCTGCTATTATCAATCATTTGCCGGAAGAGACACTGAGACGAGACAGAATCAAGCAGAAAATCAGCCGCAGCATCCGACACGTGAACAAACTGCTGGTTCATTTCTTTTGCCCACCTGCTTGAACAGAGCCGTTTATAGACACTATGGGGCCCAAGGCAAGCGGGAACTTTGGGGGTCTGCACACATAAACAAAAACATTCTTGCAAACATCAAGCCCAAAGCCGTAAAGAAGAACCTAGAGGCCACAGGTGCCACTGCATTCTTTTTACTCCATAATTGTCCATGAGAGTAAATATCCCGTGAGAGGGATATTGTACATTGTGCCACAACCCAATTACACAATGGACATTTTTTTCCCCGCTCAAACTTGGCTGTAAATACTACGAAAGTGGAGCTATAAGATAAGATAAGATAATCCTTTATTGATCTCATAAAGGAGAAATTCACTTGTTACAGTCGGAGTTCAAGAAGATCACTCAGAGTTAATAAAGTGCAGCTGATACAGAGATTATTGCACATGTTACTTTACAGTCTTTTTGTACAGTCTGACAGCAGTGGGGATGAAGGCTTTGCGGTAGCGCTCCGTCCTGCACTGAGGGTGTCTCAGGGTGTTAGCCTGTTAGCTTCTTCTGATTGTGATAAACCAAATAACAATGTTCATCAACAAAACCAAAAGCAGAGAGACAGTAGACAGAATCCTGCCTGGACTTATCTTTTTTTTTTTTTTTAATTTTAAGAGGGGGTATTATGCTTTTTATTCAATCACATAGCACCAGTCTATATCACACTACAAAGATGACAAAACCTTCTGTTGGTCTGTAAATGCAGTAAATTAGAATAACTGCCTTGTATAAAATTGCTCTCTCAAAATGGCTGTAGTGAATGTCTTGAAATAGGCCTCAACCTCTGACCCTTTCTGACACGCCCCCTCCACACGCTGTCTGTGGCATCAGTGGGGAGGGGGTTCTGCTGAGGAGCAGTGGTTGGTTACTCGGCTGGTGACGAAAGCTCGGAGGCGTCTCCAGGAGGTGGGGGCGTTCCTAGGAGGACTCAGGCAAACCTATCCTTAAAATGGCCGCCATCACAGTTTTTACAGATTACTCAAAAGTACGTGAATGTGCCAAGACAACACTTCAGGCACTTCTGACTTTAGACCAGGGGTGTCCAAAGCGCGGCCCGGGTGCCAAATGCGGCCCTCAGACCAATTTATGGTTCCCTCGGCCTCTTGCTGTATCGGTACACATCACCAGAGATGGACCTTTTTATCTGAAATGTAATAATTCCAAACAATTCTAACCGAACAACTAACATTTTATTGTGAGACAGAGCTGGCATGAAGGTTTTAAGCTTAAATAGAGGTATGGGGCACAAATTAAACCTCTGTTAGTCGAAGGTTTTGCAGCTCTAACTGCCGATCTACGGCCCTTCACCCCGTGTACGCTTCAATATGCGGCCCCACATGAAAAAAGTTTGGACACCCCTGCTTTAGACCATGGTGTGCCATGTCGTAAACCTCAGAAATGCGAGCCAAGTGATTTTGTAAACAACTGAGAGCAACGAGAGAGACGTTTTCCATAAGTGTGTATTGGGGCTGCTGGGTCGGAGCAGGGAAAGTTGCAAGCATGGATTTCTGACCAGAGACACCAGGGGGAGATGAAAGAACCTCCAATCATCCCATTAATTCTTGTATTACCCCCAGAGGGACTACGGAAAGGAATTATTAAGGTAAAAAAGTTACTTAGTTCTGCTTTAAAGAGACTAGATGCAAGTTGGTCATTTTATACTCACTACTGCCACCTCAGGTCTTATGTGTAACTGCAGTCTCTATATTAAGCTCGTGCATGACGGCACTTGGGACCCGAAGTAACAACTTTTTGAGCGATAGTGCAGGATTTTAGAGGCAGTTGTGGTAAATCTGGTCTGGGCTCATTCTACACATTAGGACATGGCTGGAACATGTAGAGGGAGGAAAATACTTCGTTTTAACATTTTTAAACTCTGTATAGTGCCTTTAGGGAGCAACTGTTCAAATGTAAGTGTTAAAAAATTGCGATTCAATAGGAAAAAAATATTTATCATTTACTGGCCTGTTGGTTAAGGCAGGTACATACTGGGGCCCCCCATCAGCTTGGGACCCCGGTTTGCTGGTCTGCTAACACACAGCAAAGAATTATATCTTGACGGGTTAAAATTACAAGAATCTTTCACCTTAATATGAGTCATTATGTCTTGTCAGGCAGAAACAAAAGAATTTCAAGTAAAATGAGATTTGTTATCTAATTTTTGAGTGCCGTAACTTAAGATAAAGTGCAAAGAGACTTCCTTTGGCAAATGATTTACTGACTTTTTTGACGAGAATTCGCCGTGCAGGGGTCCATTACAGTGTCCCGCATTTGCCATTAGTAATATGAAAATAAGAACATGGTCAATGATATAACTTCAAATGAAACTGTATCTTTTTCTATCATTTGTAATCTGAAAGAAAGTTGCTTAATGCTATCCCAGAAGTTCACTGAGCTTTCGCACACACCTCTGCAAGTGCCATGATGAAGTCTTCTCTTGTTACAGTATAATATCTGACTTCGATACGATCGTGTCTCTTTTCAGACGCCTCCTCGCCTCCAGGATGTCGCTCCTCACCCACCTCCTGGCCGTCCTGTTCGGGATGGGCTCCTGGGTCTCCATCAACGGTCTGTGGGTGGAACTCCCGCTCATCGTGCCGCAGATCCCCGAGGGCTGGTACCTCCCCTCCTACATGTCCGTCCTCATCCAAATGGCCAACGTGGGGCCCCTCTTTGTCACCCTGATGCACCGCTTCCGCCCCGGGACCCTCAGCGAAACCGCGGTCATCTACGTCATCATCGCCCTGGGCACGGTGGCCACCTTTTTACTGGGGTTTTTCTGGAAAGAGGCTGTAGTTGTTGCGGGGATTCACAGAAGCGTGGCCCTGTTGGTGCTCACCTTTTTCTTAGCTGCTGTGGACTGCACCTCCTCTGTGACCTTCCTACCGTTTATGATGCGTTTAAAGCCTGAGTATTTGACCACGTACTACATTGGGGAAGGGGTCAGTGGCCTGCTCCCCGCCTTGGTTGCCCTAGTACAAGGCGTCGGGGTTGTCCATTGCGTAAACAGCACTCAGATCTCAAACCAAACCTCAAACACGTCTTCATTTGAGTTGCAGGCTCGATACCAGCCCGCCAACTTCTCTGTGGAGGTCTTTTTCTTCTTCCTCAGCGCCATGATGCTTGTCTGCCTTGTCGCGTTCCTTCTGCTAAACTACCATCCCGCAGTGGCTCGAGAGCTGCCAAACGGACGCTATACCAATGGGGTAAAAGCCAAAAACAAGAAGTGGTCTGAGCAGAAGAACATGCTGGAACTGTACAAAAGCCCCAAAAGGAGGAGCCGGTTTGGGACAGGGACATATAGTGTGATGGAGGCGGTCTATATATTTGTGATTTTAGCCTGGGTGAATGCTTTGACCAACGTTGTGGTGCCGTCAGTGCAGTCCTACTCCTGCTTGCCCTATGGGAACAACGCCTATCACCTGTCTGCCACTATGGCGGCGGTGTCCAACCCTCTGGCCTGCTTCATCGCCTTGTTCCTGCCCATAAGGTCAGTGCAACACAATTGATTTTTTCTTTCTGGTAGTGGTACAATTGTTTCCGCCTCTTTAGTATATTGTAAACCTAAACATTTGTGAGGAAAAACACTGTGTATAATTGTAAAGCATTTTCATTTCTGTGAAAGTGACCCTGCAAAATGTGAAAAGTTGCCAGTAAACTCGTCTCTGTGAAGAATTGGGATGCTACAAATATGATAGGAAAGTTAGTCCACAGAGTCTTGATTTGTCAATATGATGCAGTTATTTACATGTGGAAGATCAGAAATCATAATAAGCTGTATGGAGTAGTATGAAGGAGCATGTTCCATACAGATATAATTTCAATCAACTAAATTAATAGCAGGATACTATACCCAGTAGTCGTACTCTTCAGAGTGTGGTGAATTGCAATCTGAGTCTACAAGATGACCACCAGATGGTGCAAAAGAGGTTTGAAACTCATATTTTGTGAGTGCACAGGAGGCTTAGCTTCACCTGGTCCCATTGTTGTTTGAGCAGAAAACAGTGTTTTGTAAACAGTCTGTAAATCATTGTACAGTAAAAGTACCCTTGTATGTTGGATGTGCAGGTCTCTGGTGCTGATGGGAGCGCTCACAGTGTTTGGCAGTGGAGTCGGAGCATACATCATGTGGATGGCTGTGCTCAGCCCCTGCCCTCTGCTGGTGCATGACACCTGGGGAGCAGTTATCATTGTGAGTGTAATCCCGATCACAAAAGGAACTTCACAAAATGATATAATTATTATGAAAATGTTCTGCTGCCACATGGGTCAGAGATAAAGCTTCATTATGTTCTGCTAAAGTGTCTCAAAGACAAAAATACTTACATTTAAAGAAGATATTATAATAAACAATTCCCAGTACCTGCAGTTCAGTTTCTGCACAGTCCTGCTGATAGATGAATGAATAACATGCATTTGTCTTTTTTAGGTGCTGGCCTGGGTGGTGTTCGTGCTCACTCTGTCCTATGTGAAGGTGATGGTAGGTGTGATCCTGCGTGATGAAGGCCACAGCGCCCTCGTGTGGTGCGGGGCGGTGGTGCAGCTGGGCTCTCTGCTTGGAGCGGTCACTATGTTCCCTCTGGTCAGCATCCTCAGTTTGTTCTCATCTGGAGACGCCTGCAACACCAAGTGCCCCTGAGCACTGACCAGACATTTAAATCACCTACTGAACACTACAAAATACAAGACACCACTTGTATTTATTTCTTGAGCCACTTTTGGTGTTGCAACTTCTCATTTGCTGTTGTTGAGATGTCCAATGTAGCGAATACGCACAGATCCTCTTGTAGAAAACTTGATGATCATAGATTTGTATATATTTAACACTGAATATTTTTACAATTGTTTAAGAAATGTGAAATAAATTTTTTGTCATTGTCAAACCAAGTGTCCCCACAACCAACATTTCCATCCAGGAACAGGCCTTCGATTCCAATTTATTTTGTACCTCATGCTGTTCATTACTGTAAGCTCACAGCAAAACATTTTCTGAATCTTGTGATTGGTCAAAGCCACGTCCAAGGTCCAGGTAAGACTTTCTAAAGCACATGTGTAACTTTTAATCCCCATGTGGCCGTTAGAGATCAGGATTGTGTCGTCATAACAACATTGTTAAACCGCTATGTGTTTCAGTCACATTAGTTTTTCCTGTTATATACGGCATTTTGAGGACTTCTCACCTCCACATCTATAATATAAACTTATGGCAAATGCTTTGTTAGGCAATATTTATGTCAGATGTTTGCCTGTTTAGTCGACATGGCGGCTCTGATGCTCTGGAATGAGAGTTGCCTGTACGGTTGGTTTTGTAGGTATTATGTGACTGATGTGTGTCTAAATACTATACTATATACTTTTTAATCTGACAAGCAGCAGTAAATGTGTTCGCAGGTCTGTACAACAGCCCTGTCTGCAACAGCTCCACCTAAAGTTTACATCACCAGGCGTGACTGAATATAACTCTTCACCTTTCAAAAGATATATTTTCTTCATCAACAGCCTCCTATATGTCATCATTTTACTCCCACGTGAAAGCATTCTGATGGTGAAGTGAAGTGTTTTAGATTTTGTTCCTATTTGTGACCCTGGAACACACAACGTTAACGCCATGCGTCACTCAAATACTTTTACCTTGTGTCAAATATAGTTTATTGACATTTAGTCACTCAAACTCTGTCCAATACGTACAAATATTGATTTTATTCATGTACATCTTTTGGTACACACTAAAACACACTAAAACTTAAGAACAAAAAACAGTTCAACAATGATATTCAAGTCAAGAAAGGACAACAATCAAGCCATGAAAACATTATGTTAAATAAATGCAAGCACAGATCTTTATGGAGTTTAATCAGCGAACATAGTTTCTTTGGAGGTAAAGTTGTACACAAAAGGCAGGTGTGATTATTTTTTTAGTCAATGAACAAATTTCAATTTAAATCTTTTTCACCAATAAAATAATGATGATTAAATACATATTTTCAAGGTCTCAAACACAGCAGTATAAGAGTCTGAAATGTGCAATGACAAAAAAACAAAAAAACCCAAATCACACTAAATGCAATTGATCCTGTGGCTGAGGAGCAGCAGGATGTTTTTTCTTTTCTTTTCTGTGGGCGGGATTCACTGCCGAGGCTTTGATGATGATACAAAAGACACTAGCTTGACTCACACAGGATCTATTGCTTATGCCTTTCTTGTTCGTGAAGTTTGAGTTTTTTTTTTCTTTCGAGAAATTTACACTTCATTTAGACTCTTGAAACAAAATTAATAAATAAATGAAATTCACGAATATATTTTAAAATTCAAAATCTGATGTTAAATGATCTCCCAAAACCTGCTTGACTATCCAGGTTTTCTGCAGCTGAACTCCCCTTTAGCGTAAAGGTAAAACAGCGGATGCACAAGACTCGCAATAGACAAGAAAAAAATACCCAATGGAACCACATAGCATTTGTACTTAAACTCATCGACTTTCTTGTACGTTTCCATGGTCATAACTAACATGTAACAGGTCATGGCGGCGGCAGAGGTGACACAGATTGTGATGAACGCTCTTTTTTTCACCGGGTGAATCGACTCTTTCCCGACGGTGGGGTTTCTGAGAGCTTTGGCCACTTTCATGCTCGTAAACACCATTATACAACTCAGAGTTGCCATCAAACACACAGGAAGGAATTGGGCAACATCCTCTAATGATTCTGACTCTACATTAAACATTAATGAAATTGCAAGAGTGGGCGAGACAATCCAAACTACGGCAGCACAGATCTCTCTGCATCTGTACTTTTTGAGCAAAGGAAAGTAAGTCGGGTGGATGACTGCGATGAACCTCTCCAAGCAAATGAAACACAGTTGCATTGGGCCCCCGACTTGGATATAGACAAAAAGGAACTTGTAAAATTTTGCCTTGATGAAAGTAGAGGTGAACAGGAAGATGAGATGGAAGTAGAAGATGATGTACTGCAAGAGCTGGAACAGGGCCAGGTTACAATTGAGGATGTCCAGGTGTTTGGAGGTCACGGTGATCCACAGTAGACGGACCGACATGGGCTGTCCCAGCACCAGACACATGATGTCGATGGATGCGATCCCAGCCTGGTACAAAGGCTCCGTCACACAATTCTCCGAGCTGTTCTGGGAGGATTCTTCATCACTTCCCTCCATCTTAGAATCTGCACCAAAACCAATCAGAACTGAATTTCACTTCTTTGAGATGAGCTGAAACTGGCATTACTGTCCTGCATTACGATCCCTGTCTGAAGCCCGGTTAATTTTGAACATGCTGCATCTTTAAGAAACAAACCATTTTTAATTAATGATCTTATCTCCTCATGTAATCTTTATTTTTGGCATGAGACGAGGCAAGACAAAACCACAGATAATGTCGCCCTGATTGCGGGCTGTGCCATATATAAGGACAACATACTCAGCCACAAATTGTCATTCAGGTGGTCATCATCATTTTAGGTTATTCAAAATGGAGAAAGAACTATCTTCCATATTCTACATTGCTATTTATAAACCGTCCCAGAATTGATGGTGATTTTATGAAATTACTTTCAGTTGTGTGCACTGAATTTGACTGTTCGGTTATTACGAGAGACCTGACTGTACATAACAGACAGCCCACTTTAGACGTTGTCATTGCAAAAGGTGTTACTATTTCAAATGTGAATCTCTGTACTGTACCCAAGCCAGTGTCTGCAGTGGTTTAGAAAAGGATAAAATGAGGGCATGGTTTATGAAAATAGATTTGAAGATACCCCCTGTTCAAAAGTCGATCATCTGTTTCACATGTATTCGCTAAGTGTTTTAAATGTCTAAGTTACCATCGCCCAGTTAGGGTTAGGATGGTTCAAAATAAGCAAAAGACACCATGGAGAAATGAAGACTCAGCCTCAGGAATTAATTGTTCAAGTAAACTTGTCTTGATATTGTCTGGCTCTGAGTTTCGTACTCCCAAAAGCACTTTGCATCCAGAGTAAAATTAGTATTTTCTCACAGCTACAGATAAAATGATGCAAAGAGCTTTTCTTCAACACAACTTAAACACAAGCTGCCGTACTGTAGGCCATTTTGTTATTTTTATCATGAAAATACGTTTTTACATGTTTGTAGCCTTTTACAATTTTACTCTACAAAATGTTCCCTTAGTTGTTGTGATAAAGTTACCTTTATCAAAAATATACATGCAAAATAGTATAGTAGTTGTTCTTCAGATCACCTTTTTCCAGTTGAAAATAACATCAAAACGATTTCAAAATATATTTACCATGATGGTCTCTGAGATGCGTCCTTTGAAACTGAACCTCTGGCGGAAAATGACTTTAACAACGGAACAAAGGGTCGTTAATTTACATAAAAGACGAGCTCTATGTAAATCACAAACAAAGCCTCATTTTCATGAGACCACAAATATTTACAGAGACGTACACAAAGGCCATATGGCTGTACAAAAAATTACCACTGGTAAATATAGTAATACCCTGAAGAGGGCGCTTCAAACGATAACAATAAAAAGCCAACCGTGTAAGATGTGTAGTTTTTTCTCTTTTGCATTACCTGTTCTCTCAGTAGCCTAATGCACTACCACCTAATGCATTGTGAGAATAGCCTGAAAGTCTAAAACCAGGGGAAAACACCCAAACACAGGCGCTAAGCTGACATGGCAGGACTGTATGGGATGAGATAGTTATCAATACAAATGTGCATGAAAAAGTGAAATAAAAACATAATGTTGTTCAAAAGATAGTTCAAAGTCCCGAGTGTAGCCTGAACGTAGCAGTAAGAGTTCCTCAATGGTTGTTTCAGAACTTTATTACCATTAGGTGATCTGCTTTTACAACATAATTGTTTTACTCACAGATCTTGCACATTCAAAACGCCACGGACATAATCTATCGCGTACACACAGATGAGATTATTGAATGCAAACGTAATTTGCACATTACAGATTACACATTACATTGATTTACAAGCGCACAAATCTTTTTGCAAAAATAATAGCTCCATGCCATTTATTCTGGGATATTTTGTCAAACACCTTTTAGGGGAGTATCAATTTTGTGCTACAGCAACACATTTCAAAATCATATCAAAGACAACAACACCCAACCAGCCAGCCAGCCAGCCAGCCAGCCAACCAACCAACCAACCATCCATCCATCCATCCATCCATCCATCCATCCATCCATCCATCCATCCATCCATCCATCCATCCATCCATCCATCCATCCATCCATCCATCCATCCATCCATCCATCCATCCATCCATCCATCCATCCACCCACCCACACATCCATCCAAACACCCAACCAACCAACCATGTTAATAGTTTTTCACTGGGGTGGGCACCAGATCTGATCCATGTCCGAATTTTTAAGATGAAGACTCACTTTGCAGCTCCACTGGAGACTATTTGGTGCGTCTGCTGCAGCTAAACTCTCCTTTGGCGTACAAGTAAAACATCGGGTGCACAAAACTCGCTATTGACAAGAAAAATATACACAGTGGGACCATAATACATCTGTACTTGTCCTCATCCCTGACATAAAACTGCTGCATGGCCGTAACAGGGATGTAACAGCTCATGGCAACAGCACAGGTCACACAGATGGTGATGAAGGCTCTTTTCTTCGCCGGGTGAATGGACTCTTTCCCTACAGTGGGGTTTCTGAGAACTTTGGCCACTTTCAGGCTTGTGAACACCATTACACAACTCAAAGCTACCATTAAACACAAAGGAAGATATTCTGCCAAGTCCTCCACTGAGTTTAAATGCATAGTAAACATAAATAAAACCGCAAAAGTGATTGAGATAATCCAAACTACAGCGACACAGATCTCTCTGCATCTGTACTTTTTGAGCAAAGGAAAGTAAGTTGGGTGGATGACTGCGATGAACCTCTCCAAGTAAATGAAACACAGTTGCAGTGAACTCCCGACTTGGAAATAGACAAATGTGAACTTATAAAGGGGTGCCTGCAGATGAGGAGCGATGTATATACAGACGAGCTGTGCGTAGAAGAAGCAGTACTGCAGCAGGTGGAAAACGGTCAGGTTGCAGCTCAGGACGTCCAGGTGTTTGGAGCTCAGGATGATCCACAAGAGACGGGCCGACATGGGCTGTCCCAGCACCAGAGAAAAGACGTACGGAAAGTTGATCATAGCCGGGTGTGATTGACATCCATCCTTGCTGTTCAGGGAGGAGTTACTGTTAGTGTCATTGCTTTCCTCCATCTTTGAATCTGCAAAACAAAAGAGGATTTACTTTTTATTTCTCCTTCATCAACCAAATGTTCTGCATTTTCTGGTGCTGGTTTCAGAGGTTCAAAAGTCTCCAAGAAAAGCAAAGTTTTGACAGAAGCTGCTGGCATTGTCTTCCGTATTGAGTTTGGTTATAAGTTTGTCTGAAGCCTACTTTTTGCCTTTCCCCCCTCTTTGTCTTTATATTTCTTTTCACAGATTTAGTCAGGAAACTGATCATTTTGTTGGTTATAAAGTTACCTAACGCAATACAGTTAATATTTCTTCAGATTACCTTCTTCCAATTGAAAATAACGGAATCATTATTTAGAAAGATATTTACCGTAAGGGTCTGGGTGATGCTTCTTCTGAAACTGAACTTCAACTGGAAAATGATTTTAACAACAACAACAACGACTCTCAATTTTCATAAAAGACGAGGAGCTCTACGTCAAAAACAAATCAGAGCAAAAAATACAGAACTGAGCAAAATCAACAAACCAAGTCTCTATAGGGCTTGCTTATTTTCATAAACCACAAATATTTACTCAGATGTACACAGAGGTCATTATGGAGTTGAACCATAAATGTTGCCTTTCCATCTGTAATTATAAACACAGCCTGAAGAGGGCACTGTAAACCTAGACATGAAAGGCCACATAGCCACTTGAAGGTATGCTGGAAGGGCACGTTCAAAATTATTAATGGAATAATGCAGCTTTTACAACCAAGAGTGAAGTGACTGGGATGAGAGTTAGCACCTCCAAAACCAAGGCCTCTTGACTGGATAGCGGTGGTTTATCTCTCCAGGACAGCGATTGTCTCTGGGTTTATGAGAGAGGCTCGGGCTGTGATGGTGTCATGAAGAAGGAGCCAAGTAACGTTTCTAAATAATTCTATCTCTCATTGTTCTGGCATTTAGCACATATAAATAAGTCTACTTGACCTAATGAAGTAAAAGTTAATTCTGGTTTCATGTCAGACAGTGAGGAAAAAAAATGCAAATGTGTCTTTCATCTGGTTCTCACTGGATATAAATGATGATGCCGGTTTATTACAAACACACAAAATGAGGACAAAGTAATATGGAATAACCTCAAGAATTCTTCAGGTATAGGTTACAATCCCGGGCATGATTTCTTTTAGATATTCCATTAATAATTTTGAATGTGCCCTTGTCTTTGTAGCCTTTCATGCCTAGGTTTACAGTGCCCCCTACAGGCTGTGTTTATAATTACAGATGGAAAGGCAACATTTATGGTTCAACTCCATAATGACCTGTGTACATCTGAGTAAATGTTTGTGGTTTATGAAAATAAGGCAGCCCTATAGAGACTTTGTTTGTTGATTTTGCTCAGTTCTGTATTTTTTGCTCTAATTTGTTTTTGACGTAGAGCTCCTCGTCTTTTATGGAAATTGAGGGTCTTTTGTTCTGTTGTTGTTTTCCAGCAGAAGTTCAGTTTCAGAGGAAGCATCACGGAATAGTGTCTGTGGGTGAGACACTATATATGAAAGAAATCTCCAGGTCAAATATCCATTAATATCAAATTCTTTAATTCATAAAGTTGCACATTTAAGATGATTCTTTTATTCAAATCAAACTTCATTCAAATAGAGAAGTATATTATGTATACCGTGGAGGGAGCGTCTAGCGATGCCTCTAGTCGACCATGACTTTGACAAATGGAACTACAATGATCCTCGATTTTCATAAAAGACGAGGAAACTGCAGCTGTGCGTGAAAAAAACAAATCAGAGCCAACACAGACAAGATCAACAAACTGAGCGTGTGACGTGTTTGCACAGCCTCATTTTCATGTACATAGGATTTTATGATTTAAAATGTTGAAATAGATTGAAATAATGGTTTTGGCTCTAATTTAACCTGTGCTGACGGGCACTTTAGCTCAAACTGATCAGTGCCTAATGGTGTTTATTGACTGATGTGAGACTGTAAATCAGGGTAAATTGGTGGAAAGGTCTCAAAATCTCCAAAATTGTAAATAGATTACTTAAAGCCACATTGCGTAACATTTCACCCAATAGATGTAGTATTTATAACAAAAAAAAGTGCAAATAAACATGTGTCTTTGCTGTGAGCGGCTCACCTCTTCTCAGACTTGGAGCGGGATGTCTCCAGCTCGTCTCCATGGAGATGTCGACTAAAGGCATCAACTCGTCATAGAAGGGGGCGGGGCTTCGGCGAGGGGGAAAATAGAATCTTTAGAGAAACACAATTTTCCACTCTTTTTAGCCATTTTCTGGTGGAATATGAAGTTATTTATCAACCATAAATAAAGTCAAGTGTAAATCGGGCCCATATGGATATTTTCTCCCAGCAGATTGTTCAGTAGAAGTGAAAAAACAGCAGTTGTAGGTAGCGCTACCTAACCGTTAGCATTAGCCCGATGCTAACATGTAGCATCAAGTTAGCATTCTCCGTTATTTATGTGCTGTTGAACCACTTTGCTCTTCTTCATGTCATTCAGCGTTTGTTAAAGCAGTTTTTGAATAATTAGAGAAAGTTTCGATTTTTCTCCAAATTGGTTTCCCCCTTAACTGTTTTCAAACATGACCATAGCCTAGATGGACGATGCCAGAGATGCCGTCTGTATCTAAAATCCATTCTCTGATTACTGACTGCAAAAAAAAACATCATTTGTTTAGCTGGTATCTGTATAATCCAACATGTTATGCAGTGTTTCTTTAAAACCAAACGGAGGAGCATTTCAGTTCATGTTGCTCTGTCACAAAAGCAACAAAAAGATTTAGTTGTTTCACCGAAGAAGATTTAGGTGCTCATGTTCATAATCGTAGTAATCAGTCATTTCAATGTATTTCCAGATCATTTGTATTGGTATTTGTACCAGATCTTTGTAACAAGCTGAACTTCAGTAAAACTTTGAAACTGCCCTTTGTGTTCGATGTGTTGAGTGGATGAATAATTCCCAAATCATTATACAGTCCTACAATCCCCAATTGATACTTGATTTGTACTTTTAAAAATGACTCATAGTAGCAGTAGGTCTATTGTTAGCATCAGTACTAGCATTCACACACTTTACTGAGATAATGTGACAATGACACCCACACACAAGCGCCAGAGCTGATGCTTATTTATTACAAATACACAAAATGAGGACGAAGCAGGATAGTGAGTAACTTGTGCAGGACGTCTATGGCTTCTCCCATTAAGACTCTTTAAATACAAAGTACATACAAAACTGGAATACAAATGTCTTCAGTAAATGTCCACAGAGCCAATAAGGTAGTATAAGAAAACAGGGTTAAACAGAGCTCATGCTTAGAATAAATACAAAAATACAAAAGTGTAGGCTATACATACACTTGCTATATTCATATTGCTGCTGGCTGGGTTTCTTTGGGTGACTTGTGTTGATGTTGCATAGCTTCGGCTTCCGGGTCGTGATGTTGTGCAGCCACAATAAACTGGGATGACTTGTTTCTGATATAACAGGTTTGACAAAGCTAAGCCCAAAGGTTCATTTGGTTGAAAAGTCTGTAATGGAGACAGAGTGTAAGTAGTAAGGCTTACGGTCCATTTCTTTGGTCTCTCCGGTTTATCTGTAACCTGCATTAGAACTACTCACTTTTATTGTGGCCACTGGAATATAAGTAAATTACAGACTTCTAAACATTGTCTGTGGTGTGAATTAGGCATTTTTCGGTGGCAAAGGTTTTGGCAGAATTTCTTGTCTTTTGTTTTTAATGACTAAAGATGTGGATAAACACTACCGTTCCAAAGTTTGGGGTTACCCAGGTCAGTTCTATGGCTTCTCTAATCAGAACAACAGTTTTCAGCAGTGCTAGCAGGATCGCACCAGGGTTTTCTAATCATCAATTACCGTCAAACAGGATCAGCTAACACGATGTTCCGTTAGACACTGGAGCGATGGTTGCCAGATATGCAAAAATCACCCGTGTCCAGCTAGAATAGGAATCCACAACATTAACAATGTCTAGACCCGGGATTTCCAGCCCATAGCTCTCCAGGCTTTTCTTAGTCGCTCGCTAATAACTTTCTTAATTTCTACTGCAGGCTTACCACGTCACAGTTTAGCGAGATTTTCTGTTTGTTTTGAATATGTTGAACAGAATCTGCATACATTTAGGTAAATAAAGTCAAGTATATGGACAAAATTCATTATATTTTCTTTGACCGTGCTTAATAACTATAATCTACTATGCAAAGTCTGCCTGAAGTCGTATACACAAAGTATGTTCGAGATATTAAGTTAGGTAAAAGTAGCTCGCCGGGTAAAAAAGCTTGGAGACGTCTGGTCTTGACTGTATTTCTGACTAGATTAATGTTTTCCTCATTGAAAAAATCTGTGCTTTTCTTTCAAAATTAAGGACATTTTAAGTGACCCCAAACTTTTGAGCGGTAGTGTATGTGAAAAAAGAATCTCCATAATAAATCAATACACACAGTTCAGATGTTATAAACAGGTGAAACTCGGAAAATTAGAATATCGTTAAAAGTGCATTCACTTCTGTAATTCAACTCAAAGAGACTAGATGCAAGTTGGCCAATTTATACTCACTACTGCCACCTCAGGTCATACGTGTAACTGCACCTTCTATATTAAGCTCGTGCATGACGGCACTTCAGACCCGAAGTAACAGCTTTTTGAGTGACAGGATTTTAGAGGCAGTTGTGGTGAACAGGTCTGAGCTCATTCTACACATTAGGACATTCCTGGAACATTTTTAAACTCCGTAGAGTCCCTTTAAACTGTGAGACTGATATAGACTCATTACTTGCAAAGTGAGACATGTATAGACTTTATTTTGTTATAAATTTGGTTATTATGGCTCAGCCTGTATAAACCCTAACTTAAAAATCATGGAAAACTAGAATATTTTGAAAATGGACTGTAACCCAACAAAGGCTTGACATATACTTTATATATGTAATGAGTCTATATCATGCATTAATTTCACATTTTAAGTTGAATAACAGAAGCAAATGCACTGTGATATTCAAATTTTCCGAGTTTCACCCTGTGCATGTTTTTCAGACAAATGTATCTAACTTTAGGCCTTACGTGGGACAATCCCGACTACGTGACACGCTGGACTTCCTCCCATGTCCCTATCCCCTACCACTAAAAACATGTACAATAGGCCAGCATGAATGTAGTGAGTGGTGGTCGGAGGGGCCAGTGACACAGATTGGCCGCCTCGCTTCCATCAGCCTACCCCAAGCGGCAGCTGTGGCTTCAATAGTAGCTTACCACCATAAAGTGTGGTATAAATGAATATATAGCGCTTTGAGAAACTTGGTAACACAGGCTCGTAAAGCACAGTAAGTGTAAGCCATTATTATTATTACCTTTGTTGGCATCATAAGGAGAGATTGTACGGGTATAGACATATCTTTTCTTTATCGTATCTGGAACCTGATGCCCGAGGAACATGTTAAGTGCTTCGTCGGCTGAGAAAGCAAAAGAATGCTGATTAATTGCATCACTATATATTTGCATAACAGACGTCCATTTCCAGTTAAAGGCACAACTCAATTGGTATAAAAGGCTAGATATGAAGCACCGCCGTTTACATTATATACAAATACGTCATAGAGGCACCGAATCATTTACAGACCACATAATAGAAACACAAAGGGAATGCTTGTTCTTGGTCTAAAAGCTTAACTTCGGTGGTGGCTACTTCATTATTACATGTTTCAATCAGTCTCGTCTTCCTGATAATGTGTGAAGGCATTTCTTCCCAAAACAAGGCACACTTAAATTGGACCCTGGTCAAGTTTATCGTTCAGATTTCTTCAAAAGTCTGTGCAGTTTCGTTAGTTTGTGTTTTTTTTCTCCATGCCAAAAAAAAGCAGAGGTTTTAGTGTCTTTGGTGCGGCGTCCCTTTGCCCTTTGAACTCTCGCCCCCTGACAGGAAGCTACGCGTGGCTGTGGACGGAGATGCTCGACAGGTCGTTCCTGATGATCTCGTTCACTGGAAGAAAACAAAAGAAAAAGAGAGAAAAGTGCTGTCATTGTTTTGATCGTGGACACTCAGAAATGAAAGCAGAGAAAAAGCTTCAATGGAAATGAATGAAGTGCTGACTCTAGACCTTATGGAAAGAAATCGCAGGTGAACAAAGATTAAATAATGATAAATAATAACGCTTTACATGGGGAATAAAACAAAAAAGGGATTTAGGAAAAAGCTAGTTTGAACAGGTGGGGTTTCAGTGCTGATTTGAAGCTTGGTAGTGAGTCAGAGTTTCTAATGGGCTGTGGGAGTGAGTTCCAGAGTGTGGGGGCGGCGATGGCGAAGGCTCGGTCCCCCTAAGGTCAGTGCGGGTGATGGGAGTGAGTCGGCTGAGCGGAGGCGGCGGGTGTGTAGGTGTTGTTGCAGGAGCTCGGTGAGGTAGGGCGGGGCCAGGTTATGGAGGGATTTGTAGGTGAGGAGGAGGAGCTTGTACTGAATACGGTATTGAAAAGGGAGCCAGTGGAGCTGCTGGACGGCGGGGGTGATGTGGGTGAGGAGGCGGGGCAGCAGAGTTCTGGATGTATTGCAGTTTTTTGGAGATGAGTGGGGGAAAGTCCGTAGAGGAGGCTATTGCAGTAGTCGAGTCTGGAAGTGATGAAAGCGTGGATGAGGATTTCAGCAGTTGACTGGGAAAGGGAGGGGCGGAGAGGGCAATGTTGTGGAGGTGGAAGAAGGATGTTTTAGTGATGTTGTTGATGTGTGTTTTGTATGAGAGGGTGGAGTCCATTATGATGATGCCGAGGTTGCGTACAGAGGAGGGGGTGACATTGTGACTGTCGATGAGGAGGGTGAAGTTTTGGACAGAGGGGAGGAGAGATTTGGGGCCGGTGATGAGGAGTTCTGTTTTATTGCTGTTGAGTTTGAGAAAGTCATTGTCGGCATGAACCATTCAAATACCTAACCCACACCCTAACCCTTTTCATAAGTAAAAAACATATTTTATTATTATACGGCTCTTCACAACGTAAATAGAACGCTCCATTGATTTGACTGGGATTTCCTAACGTTTTCTGATAAAGGACCTCTGAAAAAAATAATGACCGCTGCCAATGGCAACGGAGTTCGTGCTTTCATATCACTCGGCGCGTACGTAGTAGCGACACTATCTGTCCCGTCACTGCGAGAGAAGTCGGGGAATCGCTCGTGAAGTTAGCGTGAGTCTGACTTTCAACTTACCCAGAGATTCACCATCATTTCTCCACTCCAACTGCACCTTCAACTAAGTAGCTAGGCTAGCTGCTAGCCTTGCTGCTTCTAGCCTAGCAAAACGTTGCCGAGCAACGCGCAAACCTTTGGGAACTGTTTGTCGCGGAAGTCATTAAATAAACCTTTTGACCTTCATAAAAGTGTACGAAGTTTATGTTGTGTGTGTTCAGGCAAATGGCCGTATAATAAGCGGGATAATGTATAGAACGCTGGTCATTATCGGGAAAATAAGCACCGACAGGGCGAATCCGGTTCGCCCTGTCGGTGCTTATTTTCCCGAGTTTGGATTTTAGTAGTAGTAGTAGTAGTAGCTCCTTAAGATGTCGAAGTTAATTTTGTGTAACGTATTTTCCGGACTATAAGTCGCTCCGGAGTATAAGACGCCCTAGTCAAACATTGCCTAATGAAGAAAAGACAACAGGCTGAATAGGCGTACGTACGGTTGGCTAACATAACACATTGATGGTTAATAACATGTAGCATAGCTAATGAACTAAATAGGTGTCTGATATGTTAATATCACATAAACAGTTCATATATCTACACTATAGCATGAAGAACATACCAAACTCTCCTAGCTATAGGAATATGTTGGGAGAGGCTAAATGCTAACAACGTCTTTGGTCTTTTTGTGTGACTGAGCGCACGCACAAAGACCAGACAGGTACACATCAACTCGTCTAAGCTCGGGTAAGAACATATCTCAGTATGGAAAAATGGTGGCCTGTTCCTTTAAAGCGGAGGTAAGAGGTTAATCGGTCACTGCATTCTTTTAAACATTAAACAAAACATCTCAATTATTCCATGTACAGTGCGACTGAAAGGGTTTAGGTTTTAAATTTTTTGTTGACATATTAGGTACAAAATTCTTTTTTTCCAGAGGGCATAATTGTGAAGATTAGGCGACTTATTAGTTTACAGCTGAGGGATTGTACTTGACAGTTTCTGGAGGAACAGAATCTGAATTATTCTTATTGCGCTGCTCAAACCATGGGTATTTTCAACCGTGACATTTTCTCAAATCGACATCAGTGTGAATCTGTTGCCGGTGGAAACGCTGCAGGATGTGTTGTTTCCTACATTAGCCTCCTGTGAGTCCCAGTGTGACTGTCGGTGTCTGGGGAGATGATGCAAGCCCTGCTCCAGGTGCAGCTTGTTTTGTTGTGAGTCTGAAACAGCAGCTGAGGACGGCAGACAGGAGCTCAAGTGAAAAATATAGGTGCGGGGGACACGGGGGACGCACTAATCATTTTGTGTCTCTTTTAAATGCTCTGGGACGCTGTGTTTCCCGGGGGGTTGTGATGCAAGAACCCATGGACTAAGTCGTTATTTAGACGAGGTCCCTCCTCTCCTGCAGCAGCCGGTGAGGCTCACGATAGACACAGGTGGGAGTGGAGCGGTGGGAGGTCAGTCCTTCGAGCGCCAGGTCAGGGATAAGCAACGCCTCAGCCCAGACTCAGGCCCCTCGATCATTATGAGAGAGGCACACAACTACAACAATGTCTTAAAGGTTTTCCCGAGCCTTTCTTATGGGAAACAAAGCACAAGAGTAAAGCCTTGTTCCCTCTGCTGCACTTCCTTCACATAAAGCCTTGGGAGCTTGCAATGAATTTACAAATGAATCTTACCACCTGGGCGTAATATCCTGATAGATATTGACATTGAAATAGATGTGCTAATGTGAGCAGGCCTGTTTAGCACTTTGAGATTTCCTGGAAAGGTAAAGTGCAATATAAATAATTAGTGAGTTATAAGCCTGTGTGTCCGTATACATTATGTTCTGACGCCAAACTTGTCTTATGCTGCAAAACAAATCTTAACTATAGGTACTAATAAAGTCACCTGGACCTGAACGTTGTCTTTGGTATTTCAAGCAATGTTTGACTTTGGTCCATCGAGGGGGAAGGCTTGGTAATAATCTCAGATACGTCTTTATCACTTTGTTAGTTAGAAAATGCAATAGTGATTTAAAACATCTGAAACTAAATATCCAGTGGTTTCATTTCCTGATCTTCACACCATCTCCCGGGCCAGGTCTGTTTTTTGTTAATGCGAGAACAACATTGTGACATGATATAAAGCTCTATGAGGTAGATTTTGCAGAATATTCTTAACCTGAACCGAACACATTTTCACCCGTTTGGCATTACCCAAATCTAAAAGCTTCTTGGAAAAAATGTTAAGATAGAGATTAAAACGAGATGGAAATGAGGATGAAAACTGAACAAAAATATTACAAAAAGTGACAAAAATATTACGAAAAAGTGACAAAAATTTGATGAAAACTGAACAAAAATATTATGAAAAAGTGACAAAAATATTATGAAGAAGTCCATCCATCCATCCATTTTCTTCCGCTTTATCCGGGGCCGGGTCGCGGGGGCAGCAGTCTCAGCAGAGATGCCCAAACTTCCCGATCCACTCACACCTCCTCCAGCTGTTCTGGGGGGACCCCGAGGCGACACCAGGCCAGCTCGGAGACATAGTCCCACCACCGTGTCATGGGCCTTCCACGAGGCCTTATCCCACTAGGACATGCCTGGAACACCTCCCGCGGGAGGCGACCAGGAGGCATCCGGAACAGATGCCCGAGCCACCTCAGCTGGCTCCTTTCGACGTGAAGGAGCAGCGACTCTACTCCGAGCTGCTCCCGGGTAACTGAGCTCCTCACCCAATCTCGGAGGGTGCGCCCAGCCACCCTGCGAAGGAAACTCATTTCGGCCGCTTGTATTCGCGATCTTGTCCTTTCGGTCATGACCCAAATCTCATGACCAAAGGTGAGGGTGGGAACGTAGATCGATCGGTAAATCGAGAGCTTTGCCCCCCGACTCAGCTCCCTCTTCACCACGACAGACCGATACAGCGACCGCATCACTGCTGACGCCGCACCGATCCGTCCCTCACTCGTGAACAAGACCCCGAGATACTTGAACTCCTCCACTTGAGGTAAGGACTCCCCACCGACCTGTAGAGGGGAAGCCACTACGAAGAAGTGACAAAAATATTACGAAAAAGTGACAAAACTATTACGAAAAAGTGACAAAAATTTGATGAAAACTGAATAAAAATATTACGAAAAAGTGACAGAAATTTGATGAAAACTGAACAAAAATATTATAAAAAAGTGACAAAAATATTACGAAAAAGTGACAAAAATATTACAAAAAAGTGACAAAAATTTGATGAAAACTGAACAAAAATATTACGAAAAAGTGACAAAAATTTGATGAAAACTGAACAAAAATATTGTAAAAAAGTGACAAAAATATTGCGAAAAAGTTACAAAAATATTACGAAAAAGTGACAAAAATTTGATGAAAACTGAACAAAAATATTACGAAAAAGTGACAAAAATTTTATGAAAACTGAACAAAAATATTACAAAAAAGTGACAAAAATGTGACAAAAATTTAACGAAAAAGTGACAAAAATGTAACGATGCAGCAACAACTGGAGTTAAAAGATCAATTTATATGAGTTTTGTAGGTCTTAAGATAAGATAATCCTTTATTGATCTCACAATGGAGAAATTCACTAACTAGTCTTAGCTTTCAAATGAGGCGTTACACTGGCCTGTAGACTGCAACCTTTTGACTGCAAGCTTTAGAAATATTTCACAACATTTAAAAAAGGGAAACATTATTTGAGGTGATCTCAGCTACTTTAACTCCCACAATAACAAAGTGCATATTTCACCCGCCTCCGTTAACAGGGGCCAGTGCAGCTGTGTGGATACATGAGTGTGAGCGGGAAACACCCCACAGCAGCGGTGTGTCCCGGGACAGGACTTCCCTCTGTCCCGTTCAGAGATCAGCCTGAAACCTGAGCCGCTCCAAACACATCACAACACCATCACGGCAGCCTGGATGAGGGTCACTTTAGATCCCAAAACGGGGCAGCCCTCGTCTCAGAGGCGCAACGGGACTCGGACTAAAATACAACTCACTTCCAGCAAGAGGCGAGGTCAGGGACGGGACGGGGCCGCGGGAGGAGGCTACTGTCCACTCACTGCAGCCTAAAATTACACGCTTTTGAATTATTCCTGGGACCTGAGCGGCTGTTTTTGTCTCAGCAGAGGGTTTCTAAGTTTGTGTTACTGGTACAGCTTGAGTCTCAACACTGCTGTATTCACCACAGAATACAATTAATGTCCCACCTAAAAATGTGTCCTCCTACCCATTCTTTAGTGTAGCTATGAAGTTGTCCACAAAAAAAAAACAAGTCACCACCAAAAGACATCATCGGTGCGTCTGTATCTTTGATCACAGCACTCATTCCCTGTGGCGTTGTGTCAATAAGCTTCTGCCATGTATGAAGTGCCAGTGTTGCATTAAAGCAGAAGTAAGCAACTTATATTACCCCCAGAGGGACAAGGAGAAGGATTTATTACGGTAAACAAGTGTTAATGGGATGATTGGAGGGTCTTTCATCTCCCCCTGGTGTCTCTGTCCAGAAAACCACAATTGCATCTTCGCTGCCTCCGGGTCAGAGTCACCAATCCACACTAATGGAATCACAAAGAAGAAGCTAACAGGCTAGCGGGCAAAGCTAATTGCGGGCTAGCACCACTTAAACAGTATTTACAGCCAAGTTTGTGTGAAAAAAAAAGATCTCCATTGTGTAATTGGATGTACAATATCCCTCTCTCCCTTTGTTTTTTCTGTCAGCGTATAGTATTTACTCTAACGGACCATTCATGAGTAAAAAAACACAACATGCAGTGGTGCTTATGGCCTCAAGGGTCATGAGTTAACCCCACGTGAACCAAGGACATTTTCTCCAGTTTGGCCTCATCTAAAAGAAGCAAAGCAAAGAAAAGCAACAAAAAAGTGATGAAAAAGCTACTAAAACAAGCAACAAAGGCAACAAAAGAGCGACATAAACCGGACAAGCCAGAGAGGCAACAATAATACATGAAAAACGTGACAAAAACATAACAAAAAGCAACAAAAAACCCTGTAAAAAACCTGAGTAAAAAAAACCCAACCCAAAATCTGAACGTCGGTCGAGAAGCTTTTAGATCTGGGTAAAACTGAGCTGGAGAAAATGCGTCAAAAGTAAACGATTAAGCTCCTCCCCCTCCCTCCTGATCGATACAGAGGGGGAAAATAGAATCTTTAGAGAAACACACTTTTCTCTCTTTTTAGCCATTTTCTGGTGGAATATGAACTTATTTATCTCATACAAATAAAGTAAAGTGTAAATCGGGCCCATATGGATATTTTCTCACAGCAGATTGTTCAATAGAAGTGAAAAAACAGCAGTTGTAGCTAGAACTAGCTAACCGTTAGCATTAGCATGATGCTAACATGTAGAATCAAGTTAGCATTCTCTGTTATTTATATATTTATGGGCTGTTGAACCACTTTGCTCCTCTCCATGTCTTTGTATCTTTATTTAGTAGAAAACAATATAAATATTTCAGCGTTTGTTAAAGTATTTTTTAATAATTAAAGTAAGTTTAGATTTTTCTCCAAATTGTTTTCCCCCTTAACTTTTTCAAACATGACCATACATAGGCGATTCCAGAGATGCCGTCTGTATCTATTGGACCTGACTGGCTGGTTCACAGGATAAGCTCCTCTCATTGGTCGACGCGGGAGGATACTAATATAGTAATAATAATCTCTGATTAGTTGCTGAGACCTGGGAAGGAGGAACTTAACAGAAAAATAATATACTGTATATATATTTTTACTCACTTTACATCAAAATGCATACGCAGGTGGTCGATTTTGCACATTTTATAAAATTTGTAATACATCTACACTTCCAGACTATCACTTTAAGGTGGAGCTTAAGAGGTGTTGGTGTTATTTCAGTGCAGTAAAAGAAACGTGTAGACAACATTTACACTGATCTACTCAGATACAGTGTGCTAAAACTACTTTAAACCCCATAATGTTTTCTACAGTCACTCTTACAGACTTTTGAGGCCCCTGTGTCGTCGTTGCAAAGTTGGTTGGACTGAACGGCTTAAAGATTTGAATAAGAGGAAGATCCAGAGAAGTTTGAACACACTGAAGTGATTATATCTGAGGACAGCGGCAGCAGCGGCAGCAGCACGTCTGAGAAAAACCTGGCAGCGAACAGCACGACCCTCGCTCAAAAATGTGTTTTTACAGCGCCAAATCCTTTCGAGCTTTTTATGTTTAAATACTTTTATTACACACTTGTCTAAAGCGGCAGACTCTTATATAACTCTCAGAAAACTCAAGGTCCTCTGTGCAGCCATCAGCCCTGGAATAATGGACTTGAAGAGAACCGACTGTCATCAATCATTTTTAAAGTTTGACATTCTAATAATTAGGCTAATACTGCGCTTTTGTAGGATGTGCTTTGATTATTTGATCTTTTTTATTCTGCCAACGTCATCCTTTCACAAACATCTGCTGCAAACTGCTAAAGAAGGGCCGGCCATATGAGGAACAGGGCACAAATCCACAGTTTTTCTTTTCAAAACCATATTGATTAAATAAACTGTAGTCAACATTAAGATAATATGCTGCGATAAGACACTGATTTAACTTAGAATAAGAAAAAACCCCACAAGAAACTACAATGTGAGCTTTAATCTGAACTTCATGATCAAATATAAACTAAACCCCTCCCTTATGCATCAAAGAGCGTGTTTTGTGTGTATTATATTACAATAGATATCACATGACAATATACAGCACCAGCCAAAAGATTGGAAATGGTTCTTTCATGCATTACTTCATCTTTTATATCCAAACGGTTTATATTGAGGCCTTCATTTATGCATGAACACATATTATGGTTTTTGATTACTGCTTACTGCACACGTACACTTCACACTTTGTATTTGGACTTAAAGTCATCCCCACCGCCTGAACCAAGCAACTTTTCTCCAGTTTGGCTGTACCCAAATCTAAAAGCTTCTCAACTGGAGAGCAACAGTGCAACGCCTCATTTGAAAGCTAAGACCAACAAAAGTGATCGTAACTTTTTGTCACGTCTTTGCGTCACTTGTTGCATTTTCGTTGCTTTTCCAGCACATTTTTTTTTTGTCACTAAGATTTCAGATTTGGGTAAAGCCAAACTGGAGAAAATGTGCTTGGTTCAGGTGGGGGTTAAGAGGACAGAGAGAACAGACTGCTTCCTGTTGAAAACCTTTTAAATTATTTCACTATTTTTTGTTTCCTACATAATCCCATGTGTTCATTCATAGTTTAAAGCAGAACTCAGCAACTCATGCCCCTAGAGGCCATAAGCGCCACTGCAGGTGTTGTAGCATTTTTTTTTTTTACCCATTGCTTGTCCGTGAGAGTAAATACTAGGCTGACAGAAAAGACTCAAGCGTGGCTGTAAATACTGTTTAAGTGGTGCTAGCGCGTAGCTAGCTTTGCCCGTTAGCCTGTTAGCTTCTTCTTCATAATTCCATCAGCGTGTATAGATACAGACGGCATCTCGTCATAGAAGGGGGCGTGGCTTCGCCGAGGGGGAAAATAGAATCTTTAGAGAAACACAATTTTCCACTCTTTTTTCCCGTTTTCTGTCTTATTTATCACACAAATAAAGTCCAGTGTAAATCGGGCCCATATGGATATTTTCTCACAGCAGATTGTTCAGTAGAAGTGAAAAAACGGCAGTTGTAGCAAGCGCTAGCTAACCGTTAGCATTAGCCCGATGCTAACATGTAGCATCAAGTTAGCATTCTCCGTTATTCATGTATTTATGGGCTGTTGAACCACTTTGCTCCTCCCCATGTCTTTGAATCATTATTTAGTAGAAACTATGTTCATATTTCAGCGTTTGTTACAGTAGTTTTTGAATAATTAGAGAAAATATAATTTTTTTCAAAATTGTTTTCCCCCTTAACTGTTGTCAAAAATGACCATATATGGGCGATTCCAGAGATGCCGTCTGTATCTATTGGTGACTCTGGTAAAGCTGCAGTTCATCCCATTAACACTTGTATTACCTTCAGAGGGACTACGGAAAGGATTTATTAAGGTAAACAAGTTATTTAGTTCTGCTTTAAAGTCTTCAATGAGTTGAATACAAAGAAAAGCCGACACATGAAAAGTGTTGATACTGTATATCAGGGCACTGCAGTACTTTTCCACTGGACATGACAGCAGTATGGATTGTAACCTCCCAGCAACATCAAACCTTTGCAAACCACGTGAGCGAGAATCTGCAATGATTTAACGTATCTTGTCTAATGTCGGTCGTCTACGCTCAGATTTCTATTTCACATAAAGCCTCCTTGTAAATAAATATACAACCAAATTCCTGCCTTTGTTTGAGGTTTGACTGACGTCTCTGTTCTGTTAGACCTGGCTCTGACCTCAGCACATCTGGATTTGAAAGTCCAAACCCTCTGGAGTCCACTGTCCCGCCCCAGACTCTCTATTCAAGTGACAGCTGCAAATATTCAACATTAAGACTTCACTCATTCTGCATCGATTCATCGCCCTGTCCCACAACCACCAGGACTGAACATGATTTAAGCCCGAGTCTGTCCCCGAGTGTCCCGTTGTGGAATATATGTGGCGGAAAGGCATCCGCATCAAAACACAAGAATGAAAAGAAAACTGGATCGAGCTGCACTTTTAATCCTGATGGTGGTCTCTGTATCGTTACTAAGAGTGTGACTGTAGCTCTAAAGTATTTCTCAGAGGCAGATCACTTGTTAAATACGTAAAGTACGTAAAGTCAGTAATTAGTGATGTAGCAACATGAGTAGTAGCAGCTGGAGAAATGAGATGCCAAAATATTGACTTGAAAATAATTTAAAGCAAAAATAAGTAACTCATGCCCCTAGAGGCCATAAGCACCACTGCAGGTGTTGTGGCATTTTTTTTACCCATTAATTGTCCGTGAGAGTAAATACTGCACTGACAGAAAAGACAAAGGGAGAGAGGGATATTGTACATCCAAGTACACAATGGAGATCCTTTTTCACTCAATATTGACTGTAAATACTGTTTAAAGTGACGCTAGCCCGCAGCTAGCTTTGCCCTTTAGCCTGTTAGCTTCTTCTACGTGATTCTATTAGTGTATATTGCGTCTCCGTCCTGGTGGCAGCGAAGTTGCAATTGTGGTTTTCTCACCAGAGACACCAGGGGAAGATGAAACCCCCCCAATCATCCCATTAACACTTGTATTACCCCAGATGAGGTAGAAAGTGACACTGAACATCATTTTTTAGTGATGGCCAAAAAACTCTGCGCTCCTGAGCTTGTATCGCTCTTCCAGAAGCAGATGTTTTTGAAACACTGCGTCGGAGCCTGTTTCAGTAATAGCTGGTCACTCATTTTGTGAGTTGTGTATCAGTGTCTCAAAGCGGGTCATTGGCTCAGAGTGTTTCACTGCGCTTCCTTGAGCGGTGATGTCCTCTGGTCCATATCATTATGAAAATCATCATGAAATCATCATTTCCCCCTTTCCCATTTAACCGCGTTCATGTGGTGAAAGTGTCTGCGTCAGGCAGTGGGTCTGCCAGAACAGCATGACTTTGTAAAGAATAAACAAAATCTCTGCCAATGAAGTTGGATTAGTCTGCCCATTTGTTGCCCAAGTGATCCTGGTTTGCCGGTCCGGCACCGATGCAGTACCAATAAGTGCCTCTAGATGCGCCACCATGTGCGCCACACCACCAGCGCTGCACCTCACACCTCCCTCACCCGTATATTATAATAGATCCATGCCCTCACCTCACAGCACACCCCCCAACACACCCCAGACACACATGTAGCCACATTTTTTGGAGTTGTTTTGTTATTTTTTAAACGCTTTTTTGTTGTGTGTTCGTCACTTTTTTTGTCATGTTTTTGATGTTTTTTCATTGCTGTTTCACCATGTTTTAGTTGCTTTTTGTTGTGTTTTGATGCCTTTTCACTGCTTTTTTTGTTCCTTTTTTAGGCGTTTTCGTCACTTTTTTTTGGCACATTTTTCTCGTGTTTTTGATGGTTTTTTTTGTTGGTTTTATTGTTGCTTTTCCAGTGTGTTTTCATCTCTATTTTGACGCTTTTTTTAAGAAGACACTTTTAGATTTGGGTAAAGCCAAACCTGTTCCGATGGGGGTTAAGAGGTTAAATAAATTATTTCAAAGAGAATAAACAAGAGAATTCATATTCATTAATTTTGCTAGAATGACTTGAGGTCACATATACAGTATACTAAGCAAATCCTTTTTCTCATTGTTAATATATATGTCTAGAAGTAGAAAGTACAGTGCAATTACTCCTAAAGTATATGTACGTGAATGTAATTGAGTGGTTCACGCGCCGGGGTAAGGGCAGATTTAACGCGGTGTATCGAGGCCAGCACTTCCTGTTGTTGCGCTCGTTGCCATGGCCCAGTTCTAGCCATGGTGCCACATTTGAAGTGGAGCGTCTAATTGAGTCGATGTATCGATCTGTGAGACACAACAGTGACCTAAAACCACGGACGCAACGCACAGGGCGATCAGAGAGCGTTTACAAGATAGTTATTTTCAATAAAAACTAAAACATTCTGTCATAATTTCAGTCAAAGTATTATTTTAGCTGACAAAAATGTGACTATAGGCATTATAAGCATTATCTAGGGGCCCCACGCAATTAAAGAATTATGCCCCGACGTCTGCTTTTCATGTGGTGCATTCACACGGGACAATACACTCATAAAAATATACAGAATTACAAATATGGGTATATTAAAACTATATTTTAAAAGTAGGCATAGGCAGCAGTAAATAGGCATGTTTTCAGCCTGGACTTAAACATATGAAGAGCTGAGGCCTGTCTCACGTCCTCGTCTCGAAAACCGACTTTCCAGAGTTTTTGAGATGTGTTTTCCTGCCTGTTGTGTGAAAATGGCTGCATAATAATTCTGCACTTGAGTCAGAGCGTGGACCTGCTTTGGCGACACTTCCTCTCATCACAAACACTTTAAACTTGTCTAAAATGGAGGGAAATTAGGAAAATCTTACGTAAACATATGAAATAACAAAGTGCTTGATGTAGTTTAAGATTATCATTAACAGAATTATAGAAATGCCGACGACTACACCAAACCAAAACTCTAGCACGTCTCATGAGAAAGTGGTGGACCTCAGGCCCGAATGCAAAGAAAGATTAAATATGAAGTACATATTTCTTACCTAATCCATAAATACACATGCAGACATCTGTATTTTCAAGGAACAGGTTCAAACCTTTGTACGGAAATACTCTTTTATTTTCATTTTGGCCTCTCTCAGTGAAGAGAAATCGACTGTGTTATTAGCGGTTCTGTGGGTTATCAGTGGCATAACTCACCGAACGCTAACGTCAATGTGTTTTTGGTTAATTTACTGCCAATTTTGGTACAAATTGTAGTTAAAATGAATAATTTTAACACCTAGCTTTTGACACAGCTAGGTGTTTAAGCTAGGTGTTAAAATCTTTGTAGCGTTCAAAGTGCTTCACTGCAGCGTTAATTTGACATATTTTGGTTTAGTTTAAGTCGAGAGTTCGTCAAATCCTTCTTTTCCATTTTGGTTGATTAAAATTTTTGTTTCTGAATGAAACAGATTTGAGTTTGGTTTGACCGACAACATTTCCAGAGCAGAACATTATGTGTATTTCTCCGTTGTGAGATCAATTAAAGTTTATCTTATCTTATCTTAGCTTATATGCTAACAGGAAGTGAAGTAAACCAATCAGTGAAGGGAAATCGACTGTGTTATTAGCGGTTCTGTGGGTTATGACTCACATAACTCACCGAACGCTTATGTCGATGTGTTTTTGGTTAATTTACCGCCAATTGGAAAAAGCTCTTCCTTTCCTAAATGCGACTCTGCTCGTGAATAAGCAACACGTGACCGCAAATATTGTATTCGCGGTCACGTGTTGTGTTTTGAGATCTCTAAGTTTATTACTGTGGGATTTTCACCACAATTTTGTTACAAATTATCGTTAAAATTATTGAGCACTGGGTTTTTGACACAGCTAGGGGTCAAAAGTAGCTGTGAGTAGTTAGTAGTTAGTGATCCTGTAATATCCTGTAAAGGGATATTACAGGATTTTGGACAAAGGGCTTAGTTTCCTAGTTATCCAGAGTGAAGTCCTTATATTTGAAGAGTTTAGTGGTGCTAGGCTAGTGCTAGGCTAGCGCATGTCTATGGTAACTAGTAGCCTGCATTAAAAACCTCTTTAAAATCATGGGGTCGTCCTCCAAACGTTGCCATATCTCATTTATAGAAAGCTCCTTTGTGAATTCCACGTGTAGTAAAGCCGGCCGCAGCTAAACAAACTACTGTAGATCCGGTAAGCTAGCAGATCACTCCGCCGGTGCTGCTCAAATACAACTTCTTTTAAATGCAAAATTGTTGTATTTCAAAAGTGATTCAGTCAACACAGACATTTATATGGTTAGTCTGGTGTTATTGTGATTTGCTTCAGGTGCACTGTGCTTGGGTCAGACTGTTTTTATTGCAGGCTACTAGTTACCATAGACATGCACTAGCCTAGCACTAGCCTAGCACCGCTAAACTCTTCGAATATAAGGACTGCATGAATAAAAAAAACTAACTGCAACACATCCAACAACACTCTGGATAACTAGGAAATTAGGCCCTATGTCAAAAATCTTGAAATATCCCTTTAATATGTAGGAGGAATAAGCTTGGGGAGCTGTTGTGTAACATCGCCATGGGGGTGTCTATTCAGCTCCAGCCACTTCCAGCATCAAATCTAGTGCGCTAAAGTCTAGTCTATAGTCTGCATTTAGGAACACAAGAATGGGCCCTGTGTGACGTAGTAATTTGTCTATATTTACAATCTAAATTCTAACCACATTATGATAAGATAAATTTCATGACCCATTGAAAATACTTCATCCGTGGCTTCATCCTAAAATCAACCACGTCACACACCTGCAGTTCAGTCATCGGCCACCGGGGACATTCATAATAACAGAGCTCTGAGCCTTTAATCTCTCTGGACCGCACACGGCTCAGGCAATGTTGCATTAAATTTTACGACATAATTCGAGCTATAAATGTCCCGGTCAATTAGAAAGCCGCGTCAATATGTTGGCTCGCTTTATTACAACAAATAAACGCTATATTTTCAATTTTAAACTCTAGAACTGTGTCCAATTATTTCCGCCTGTGCATCATTTTGTCCGACTCGTTCTGATATCATCAACTGTGGTGCAGTGACATAGAACCATAAAAATGTGCTGTAGCGCTTTAAAGCCGCTGCGTGGGGATTTCAAAAACACATTTCGCTCATGTTACCAGCGAAACTACTGCAAACACACGGCAAGTCACGGTCTTCCAGATGATGTTTCTTCAGATAAAAGTGCAGAGCTCATGCGAGTGCAAGTTGTGTCCACTCAGTCTCACAGGGGGACGTTTGCAGAAAGACGTTTTGATAAGTCCCATATGAAAACCTTTGCAAGCTCTTTGTGGATGGAGCAGAGGTAAACTGTGCTCTTTAGAGAAAAAATACAACATTTAATTTGAGTTACAGCTGAGTTTTTATAGTACTGTTGTGCTTGTCAGAGAAGAAACACAAGGGAGGACTCTGATTTACAGACACAAGTACAGTCTACTTGTGTCTGTAAATCAGATCACAAATCTTTTATGAATTCATGTCCAGCTTTGCAATAATTGGTTGTGTACATACAGTACTGCTTTTTTAACTATAGGCCTAGATAAGGAAAACAATGAAATATTTGGTGGTTACAAGCAAGTTCAGAACTAAGTGGAAAGACACCAAAGCAGTCTTTTTGCTTATAATATGGGTATAAAATATGTGAAATGTGATAAATAGGTCACTTTTAGGGGTTTACTTTATTGTCCCTGCAGGGAAATTTGTCCTCTGCATTCGACCCATCCTTGGATGCCGCTGGAGGAGCAGTGGGCGACCGCAGGGACCCATCTCCAGATGTGGAGCTGGGCTGATGGTCAGAATCAGCCTCTTTGAGCATGTTTTGCTTGATTGCGGGAAACTGGAGTGCCCAGAAGAGGCTGTGAGGCCATAAGGGATAAAAAACATAAAAATAAAAAAAGGATCAACTCTACAATCGGTTAACCCCGATTTTGAGCTAGGTTTGGTCTGGACTTTCTAGCACTGCATAACGTAATCTTCAAATAAGTAACATTGCTCCTGATCTAAGTTACTAAATCTGACTCTGACAATTAAACGAAGAAAACACACACTCAAAATGAGATATAAAAAGAGTTGCATGTGTTTTTTCCCCCTACATTTAAGTAGAAATGCACCGATCCAGCCTTTTGGCTACCGATACTGGGTTTTGAGTATCTGCCAGTACCTGATTTTTACCGATACCACTGTCTTAAAAGAGGGCTTTCTCTAAGTGAAAAATGTAATTGGCTCTTCTCCATTTTAAGATCAATAAAGTCATATTTTATTGTCATGATACTACGGATCAAATATCAATTACATTTTTTGATAAACTCTTGGATAAACATTTAACAAGGATCACTGGACTTTTCTACACTAAATATCCTTGGGTATATGACATGCTTTAAGTAACATTAAAGGGGCTAGATGCAAGTTTGTCATTTTATACTCACTACTGCCACCTCAGGTCATACATGTAACTGCACCTTCTATATCAAGCTCGTGCATGACGGCACTTCGGACCCGAATTAACACCTTTTTAAGTGACAGTGCAGGATTTTAGAGGCAGTTGTGGTAAACAGGTCTGGGCTCATTCTACACGTTAGGATAGATAGATAGATAGATAGATAGATAGATAGATAGATAGATAGATAGATAGATAGATAGATAGATAGATAGATAGATAGATAGATAGATAGATAGATAGATAGATAGATAGATAGATAGATAGATAGATAGATAGATAGATAGATAGATAGATAGATAGGATATTTTTTTCAGTATTGGCTCCAATATCTAACACCAGTTTCGGATCAGTGCATCCCTACATTTTTGGTGTGATAATCTTACCCCATGGGAACATCAATGTCAATGTCAATTTTATTTATAAAGCACATTTAAAAACAACCATTGTCGACCAAAGTGCTGTACAAGAACAGTAACAATATGTACAATAAACACAATAAAACATCAAAGCAGATACAGCTCGAACATGCAAAGGCTTCATCTGACCTGGGAATCGAACCCGGGACACTCTATCTGCTGTGAGGCGTGAGTGACCCAGACATAGACGTCACAGGCTCGACAAAATGGTACCGGTCCAGTCCTAATTGTAACACTGGAGCCGGATTTTTAAACAAGAGACATTCATGCATTTCCAGTCAGACATTCCCACGTGTTATATTTGGCCCAGTGCAATAATTAGACACTACGGTAATGTGGGGAAAGGTCATTTCAGGATCATTACGGCAACATAAATGCATTACATAACACTGAGCGGTTTCGCAGATGGCTAATGGCGACTTATACAACCGACGGCAGCCATGTTTGAATAATCGCTGCTCATTTTAGCTCGAGTTTCAGGTATCGCTAACTAGCCACAGCGCACCTGAGCCGGAGCCATACAGGAAATCAGCGCGTCGGACCGAGGGTTTTAATGGAGTGACAACCGCATGACGTTAGCCGCGCTCGCTAAAGTTTCAGACAAATGTCCAACACAAACAGAGCTAAAGCTGCAGACTGTGATGGCGGATCAGCCGCGGCACCGAAGTGAACCAGGGGTAAATGAAGTACTTTGGGGATAATGTCTATTGCTAATAATGTATATTACCGAGCGGGGGTTTGCGCTGGACACTGTCAGAGTCATGACATCAACTCCCTGAGGTCAGCGCATGGAAATGTTCTGTTTAACCTCTTAACCCCCACCTCAACTGAGCACATTTTCTCCAGTTTGGCTAAACCCAAATCTGACTCCCTTACATGTTCCAGCCATGTCTTAGTGTGTAGAATGAGCTTAATATAGAGACTGCAGTTACGTGCAAGACCTGAGGTGGCAGTAGTGAGTATAAAATGACCAGCTCAGCAAACTATCCAATCCAGTTTGTTTCTTTAAATGAACGTTTCCAACTCACGGAGAGCCAAAAGCCAGAGAAAATAGAGCCGAAACGATAAACACCAATACAACATTCCTAGTGTTATTTCAGCTCTTAACCTCCACCTGAACTGAGCACATTTTCTCCAGTTTGGCTTGACCCAAATCTGAAAGCTCCTTGAAAAAAATGTCAAAAATGAGACGAAAACAAGGATGTAAATGCGACAAAAGATTGACCAAAAAAATGTGCCAAAAAAACAAAAATGTGATGAAAACACAACAAAAAAAAAGCTACAGAAAAGGCACAAAAACGTGACATAAAAAGGGATGAAAATTAAGGTTAATAAGGCTATATGACTATATTTTGAGTGTATGTATGTATGTGTGTGTGTGTGTGTGTGTGTGTGTGTGTGTGTGTGTGTGTGTGTGTGTGTGTGTGTGTGTGTGTGTGTGTGTACTTGTACTTACAACATTGTGAGGACCAGTTTGAGTTTTTAACCAACAGAGTGAGGACATTTTTGTAAAGTGAGGACATTTTGGGTGGTCCTCACTTATTTGAAGGACGGTTTGAGGGTCAAGATGTGGTTTTAGGGTTAAGGTTAGAATTGGGTTTAGATTAGGGTTAGAATTAAGGTTAGGGTTAGGGGCCCTAACCTTAGAGTGTGTGTGTGTTTGAAGCAGCACCAAGAGATCCAAGTCAAATGTCTGCATTGATGGACAAGCAAACCTTATCTTACCAGTGCAGACAAGCTAACACCTTAATACTAAATGGTCACTTAAATATAGCGCTTTTTGACCTCCACTGTTCACTCAAAGCATTTTACATCAAGGAAACACTCACACATTCACACGCCATTATACACAGACACAGCCGACAGACAAGGCCAATACACGGCAACACCAAAAATATAAGACACCACCTGGATTAACTGTTATGATCTGTGGTTGCTGCAGTTGGTCAGGTCCAGGTTCAACTACGAGCCCAAAGAAAAAAAGCCAGGATTCATCGGGCTCACATTGTGAAAGAGAGGTTCAGGGAGCAAGAGGTGGATCGGGCAACCACAGAGTCCAGATCTTAACCCCGATGGGAATCTTTGGGATGTGCTGGAGAAGACTTTGCGCAGTGGTCTCTCTCTCCCATCATCAATAAAGAAGCAAATTACAAACAATGTACTCAAAGCTAAACTGTCCAACCATTAGAGCCTTTCTCTGTCTCTATTAAAATGATTACGTAATCCTTGAAAACACACTGGTATGAAAATCATAAATGCATTTCTAAAGTGCTACAGTGTCCAGACCTTGTATTTTTTCGAGCTGGATTCTGACAAACACCACGTCCCCTCAGTAGCAGAGCCCGGAGCCAAAGTGAGATCATGAATTGTGTGCAGTGGATGAAGTCGATAAAAGGGGTCAGAGGAATGACTTTTATGATGTGATCAAACTCTGGGCAGCTTCTGCAGGAATCCAGATCCCACTGCAGCAGCAACGCGAGGCCCCGGCTTCTTTCATTAAATCACCACAGAGAAAAGAGAGAACGCACAAGTGTCAGGAGCAAATTTATAAAATCTAATCAAAATGCGACCGCAGTGACCCCGCAGCGCTTCCCCTGAACAATCTGGTTGTAATAAAAGTGGAGGGCTGAAGCAAGAAGTATTGATTCTTTGCCAAAACTTAACAATAAGGTATTGAATGATACAGTGAGGCTATTGAGAGGTCAATTATACAACACAACAGTTAACAAAGATTCAGGGATTACTCGTACTGGCATTTTACTTTATTGACTCTGTAGGGAATATGCAAACCCCACAGTGAACAAAAAAGAACATACACAGGGAAGCAATTAGTCCTAATCCGGAAAGTTAGGACACCTAATATTGCACATTTTATGAGTGTAGGTCATATTGAGGCAGAAGCCAGTCAAATTTAAGGCCGTTTAATACTGTTTTAACCTCTTAACCCCCGCCTTAACCGAGTGGATTTTCTCCAGTTGGTTACAGCCTATAAGCCAGTGTAACACCTCATTTGAAAGCTAAGAAAACACATCGAAACAGATCTTTTTCCTTGCGTTGTTGCCGTGTTGTCGTCACGTTTTTGACATTTTCTTTTCATCGCTTTTTTGTTGTGTTTCTGTCAACTCTTCTGTTGCTCTTTCGCGGCTTTTTTTGTCACTTTCCTGTTTTTCTTTTGTTGCTGTTTTGAGCCATAGCTTATTCGTCACATTTGTGTTACTTTTTCATAGCTTTTTTGTTACTTTTCTGTTATTCTTTGGTTGCTTTTTTGTAGCGTTTTCCTCCTCATTTTCGTATCATTTTCGTTAGTTTTGTTTGTTTATAAAAGTAAAGAAAAGTAAGTGCTTTATTGTCATTGGACAAGCGTACAATGAACTAGTGTTCAGGTGTTAGTCCTGAGCTGCCACTGTGTGTCAACCTGACCCGCATGACCTTGGAGGTCGGGGAAACCTGGCCGCCCTCTGTCTCCTCTGATCCTCTGAAATGATGCAGCGCCTCCTGGGCCCGTCTCAGAGCGTGGTGTCCTGCACTGGTCGAACTCCTCCTTCCTCCTGCAGCTCCCTCCGCTCAAAAACAGTCTTTCACCATCTACTCTTTGGTCCCTTTTTTGTTCCCGTAGCTCCTTTTGTGTCGCCTCCACTGTGCTGCAGGTGTGGGAGGCTCTTGATGCCTCTGTATTTTATTAGATTTGGGTAAAGAAAAAATATAGGCATTTACCATTCCTAAAGATTTCGAAGCATTAGATAAAGCAGAGATAATAAGGATATTTTAAAGCAAATTTGATCAATTAGGCAAAAGGTGTTGTGAAATGAAAGAAGTCTTGGCATAAGAATATCACTATTTTCAGAGAGTTGAAAAAGTGGGACATTATCTAAATGGCTGTGCAGTGCGACCAGAAGTTGAAAGTTGAATTAAGTCAAATTTTTGCCAACGCTCAACATATGATAATCTGAAAAGCGTTACATATTTAATAGCGAGAGTAAAAGTTGCAACAAGATTCCACTGATTCCACTAAAAAACAGCTTTAGTCCGAAAATACTTTTGCTAAAACCATGTGCCAATAAAATCCTTTTATAAAACGCTCTGTTGTGGAGAAGAATTTTATCTGAAATGCTGCTTTGTCCATTGTTTTTTCTAAATGAAAACAGAGGGACACTTTTTGCCCTGAAACCTGCAAAGTCACTTCTCCGTGCCAAAGTTATTCAGTTCCTTGGCCGTACACGCCGTGAGTCATGCGATACCCATTAAAGACCAACGTGCACCTGCGGACACTGTGCTGCGCCGACGCCATTTTGTGCCTCCATAAAAAGCTCATTGTCTTTTAATTTGGCGACTTAATATTTTCCACATTTTGAAATGAAGTGTTTGGTTTATGAAAGCCTCGACTCGCAGGCTCTAAGCTTCAGCTTCTGGCCTCTGGTCACATTTATATCCGCCGTACAGTGCAAAAGCGAGTTCTTATTAAAGTAAAGCATAGGATTTACGTCATGGCACCGTTCCATCGAGTCAGTAATGAACTGAAGGAAGTGGCTGCTCCCAAAGCAAACTGTTCACACGTACGTTCAATAAGTCACGTTTTAATCGATTTGTGATTGACTCGGGTTTTGTGTTAATCAGCGCTCATGTGGAGTCAGTGCATTCATTGGTTGTTGATGCTGAGGATTATACAGTATATTAGTAAAAGCTTTTTTTTCTTCTGAATTCTAACCTCTTAACCACCTCCTGAAACAACTTATTGAAAAAAGCGTCAAAATGGAAACAAAAACGAGGATGAAAACTGTCAGTGAGGGAAAGCACAAGTCTCCCTACATTCAGGAGTCATTTAAAAGTGTGGCTGAGGGGCACACAAACATGTGATCATGCTTAGTGCATTATAAAAAAAAGAGGTACAATTATCAGTGTAATACGGGTTGTGCAATAAGGGTCCGATAACATGGGTTGGGCAATAGGGGTCAGTGTAATGCGGGTCAGTGTAATAAAGAATGGTGCAATATGGGTCAGTGCAATATCAGGTCTGTCAGGGCATGTGCATTATTGAGGTTTGTGCAATACAGTCGATGCATTTACTATTTTCTATATTCTCCTCTGTTGTCCACTCTTGTAATTGTTATTTGTTTTAACATGATGTGATCACTGTTCTCATTCCTGTCTCTTTGTACATAGTCTGTATATAGTGTCTCTGTATGTTTTTACTAACTCGTGTGTAACATCAACTTGCCAGGGGGTCTGCAGATGGAAATTAGCCTAAGGCTATAATCTGGCATATTTACATTGTTTACAATGTTCATTAATATGTATTGTCCCTCTTTTTCAAATAAATAAATCAATAAATAAAATAAAAGTGCACAAAAAGTTTAAAAAAAACTAACGACAACGTGAGGAAAAAGATCTGTTAACATCAGTTTTTCTAGGTCGTGGCTTTCAAATGAGGCGTTACTCTGGCCTATACAGTGGAAACGCCAGTCGAGAAGCTTTAGATTTGGGTAAAGCCGAACCGGAGAAAATATAAAATTCCGATGAACATGCCTGTCCCTAAATCACAAAAAAAGGCTTTTACACGTAAATGCAGCAGTGTCTTGCCAAAGAACAACTATATAGACTTTATTGTCCCCGGGGGGAAATTCTTATTCACGCTCTGATCAGATTGAACTGCCAACCTTTGGGTAATAAGGCTCTACCACTAAGTCACCGCCCCCCCAGGCCCAGATGTAATTGTATCGATGCAATACAACAGTTTAAGTTTGCCAAAACAAATATGCAAGTATTATTCAGACCTTGCTTTAAGTTCAAGGTGACAGCACAGTAAAGGTGATCAACAGTGCGTCCGGGTTTATTGTTAGCATAAGCCCAGCCTTAAAGGAATAGGCCACCGTTTTTACATACTGAGATATGTTCTTACCTTAGCTTTGACGAGTTCTTTAGGACCTGTCTGATCTTCACCCGTGCCTTCAATCACGTAAACACAGCGCAGACGGCGTTAGCATTTAGCCTCTCCCTCTCTCCACTATAGCTCCAAAACAGGTCAAGATAGAAGCTACCAAGCTCTTCCACGTTTTCCCTATTTAAATATGGTTACGTGAAGTGTTACACTACAAAGTATAATTACACAAAATTAAACAATGTGGATTTTCTAAGCGGATAAAAGGGGGAACTATATTGTAAGGCGTAATAATACCAGGAGTAGTTCGAAATCCGCGCAGAAATCTTCACTTTACTGTGCGGATGCCAAATTACTCCTGGTATTATTACGCCTTACAATATAGTCTCCCATTTTATCCGCTTAGAAAATGTTTTTCTAATACAATTTTGTGTAATTATACTTTGTAGTGTAACACTTCACGTAACCATATTTAAATAGGGAAACGTGGAAGAGCTTGGTAGCTTCTATCTTGACCTGTTTTGGAGCTATAGTGGAGAGGAAGAGAGGCTAAATGCTAACGCCGTCTGTGCTGTGTTTACGTGACTGAAGGCACGGGTGAAGACCAGACAGGTCCTAAAGAACTTGTCAAAGCTCAGGTAAGAACATATCTCAGTATGTAAAAACGGTAGCCTATTCCTTTAACCAAGCACATTTTCCCTGGTTTAGCTTTGCCCAAATCTAAAAGCTTATCTGCCATTTGAAAGCTAAGACCTACAAAACCAAGATTTTGCCTCTCATTGTTGCTGCGTTGTCACTTTTTTAATGTGTTTTCGTAACTTTTTCGTCGCTCTTATTATGTTCTTTTATTGTTGCATTTGCATCTCGTCTTTGTCACTATTTTAGATTTGGGTAAAGCCAAACTGGAGAAAATGTGCTTAGTTCAGGTGGGGGTTAAGAGGTTAAAAAAGTGATAAAAAAGGGGTCACACGCGCTAATATTTGGTTGGATCACCTTGAGCGTCAGCATTGTTTCAATAAGCTTTAGCCAAAAGTTCCAGTTTTGCATTGATTTTTCACTGAGATCTTGTATTGATGATGGGAGAGTGTGACCACAGTGCACAGCCTTCTACAGCACATCTCAAAAATCCTCAATGGGGTTAGGGGCTGAACTCTGTCTGAAAATGATGTCTCGTGCTCCCTGAACCACACTTTCACAATGTGAGCCTGGCATTGTCATCTTGGAACAAGCCTGTGTCATCAGGGAAGAAGAAATCCATGGATGGAACAACCTGGTGATTGAGGAGGTTCAGCTGATCTCATTCTTTGGGCTCATAGTGTTGTTGAGTCTAGACCTGACCAACTTGGAGATCAGAACAGTCAGTGAAATCCAGATGGACACATTCTTTTGGTCCGGCGGTGTCGATAAACGCTCTGTCAATAAACTTTATATCATTTCGAAAGTTAAAATCCTCACAAACGCTGCTCGATCTGTTCCTGGATCAAAATGAGTCATGTCTTGTCCATTAATGACCTTAAGGCGAGACACTGCAGGTGAATAGGGAAAAAAAATAAATGTAGAGATATCAATTTGAAACTTTTTCTGAACATCACAGATATAAATATGAGAAAAAAATGTATTGCATTTTTTCTGTCATTTTATGTTTTCACATAAAAATAAGGCATTTTGAGGATTAAAATGGCCAAAATTGCCTATATTTTGGGCAACGAAATCAAAATAATGAATTGAGCCAGATTAAAATGTATGGTTTTATTTTATTGACATATTAGTAACTAAGATTTTATTCAGAGGGGATTTTGGATGTTTTGTTTAGTTTTTCAATAAACTAATCATCAGTGAAAAAATCTGTAAAAACTCAATTTCCGCCTGTTTTTTTTTGGTTTCAAAGCTGAATAAATCAGGCTAGGAATTAGATATTAAAAAATCCCTCCTTCAAAATATTGTTAGGTCTCAGACTGTAAAGTTTGGAGTCTGTGGGAGCTTCTATAAGGGCTCAGGCTCTGCCCGAGTGCGGCTTCTCTCATTCAGAGAAAACCAGCCCTGAAGTTTTGTAGCGACTGCGCGGCCCGTTCTCCGACTTTTCCGCACCAGCGTCTCGTAGGAGGAAAAACACCATATTTGGGTGAAAGCGTCATCACGGGGACCCTCAGCAGGACACGTGGATGTAAAATCTGTCAATATTTATGAATGAATACCCGCGGGAAAGACAGCCTTTCTACGCGGCGCAGCAGCTACTTCCGTGTCCGGACAAAACATCATAAAATAAACATCATGCGGGGTGAGTTTTGTCATGTTTTTACTCTGACATGAAAACTAAGATGTAAAGGGAGGAAAATGGATAAAAATCTCCACTTCGACCACTGCGTGAAAAATCAATACCTTCACCTGCCGTGTCTCGCCTTAATCTTAATCCTTAAAGTCAAAACTCTTACTCACCATCATCCAGGTACATCTGGTCCAGCTCCTGCGGCTCCTGCTTGATGCTGACGGAGAGGGAGGCCTGGGAGGGGGTGCTGGCCTCGTCCCGGGACCTTTCCTTCGGCTGCGGGGCCAGTGGGGAGGCGCTCGGAGCGGGGAGGGTCGTCGTCGCAGAAAAAGGCGACTGCGGGCCGTTGTTGGGCGTGGAGGGCTGGGACAGCGGAGACGCAGCGAAGCGCCCCGGCGTCTCCTGGATGATCGACACGTGCGGGACGACGAGCGGCTGCTGCGGGGGTAAGGGCGTGGGGGGTAGGCTGTGGAGTTTGGGACCGGGTGAAGGCGGCGGGACGGGCGCAGGTTTGGGGCTGACGTGCTGAGGCGGCGGTGGTGGCGGTGGGGTGGGGGGCACAGGGGAGAAGCCCGTCCCTGGACCGCTCAGGATGATGGGGGTCAGCGTCTGAGGAGGGAAGAACGGTTTCGGGTGGAGGGGCATCGAGGGGCAGACCAGGGGGGAGTCGAAGTCGTCGTGGGGCTCGGTCTTTATGGTGGGGACTGAGGAGGACAGAGAAACTGATTACGAAGAATCACAAACAGGTAACAAAAATAAAATAGTTTGTCAGAATTTTAGTCAAGTCATCTTTTTGTTGACTAGAGTTAGACCAACCAAGTGAATTTTCAGTTTGGCTTTACCCAAATCCAAAAGCTTCAGGACTGGAGCTTACAGCCTATAGACCCTTTAACCTCTTGACTCCCGCCTGAACCGAGAGGATCTTTTTTCTCACGTCATCAGATTTTTTTTCCATAATTTTTTTGTTGTATTTGTTTGTTGGTATTCAACTCATTTTTGGAATTTTTTTTGTCATTTTATGTCACATTTTTGTCAAATTTTTATCACATTTTTAACACATTTTTTTTTATCAAATTTTTGTCATTTTTTGGTCATTTTTTTTGTCAATTTTTTATCAAATTTTTGTCATATTTTTTTAATTTTTTTGTCACATTTTGTAACATTTTTGTCATTTTTTTCGTAAATTTTTTGTCAATTTCTTGTGACATTTTTGCCACTTTTTCATCAATTTTTCCTCACTTTTTTGTCAATGTTTTCTCACTTTTTTGTCACATTTCCATCATTGTTTTCGTCTCAGTTTTGTGGCTATTTTCACAGCTTTTTTCCAGAAGCTTTAGGACTGGGGTAAAGCCAAACGGGAGAAAATGTGCTTGGTTCAGGCGGGAGTTAGGGGGTTAACTGCTGACATCATCCGTGACATCAGCTGGAGGCAGGAAGTGATCAAGAGAAATAACATTAAACTAAAACTAGCGATTATAAGTGTAAAACTACAACAAAAAAATGTGGTCCTGTTGTGGCTTAAGGTGCAAGAACAAGAGGAACGACATTTGAGACGATAAAATAAGGTTTATCTGATATTACAGCTAGACATTTGTTTATCGTTACTATGACAACAGCTACAATGGAAATAGATAGGAATCTCACTTCCTGCCTCCAGCTAAGCCCGAAATGTTTACAAACAATTAAAGGGTCTATAGGCCTGTGTGACGCCTATTTGAAAGCTAAGGCCACAAAACAGATCATAACTTGTTGCGTTGTCGCTGCTTTATTTTTTAAAAGCAATTTTTGTTGTTGTCTTTTTCATCGCCTTTTTGTCACCTTTTGTAGCTCTGTCGTGGCTTCGCATTAAGTATAAAACCTGCTGCTGATCCTGGGGTTTTCCCTTCACAATATTGTGAAATGCTCTTTTTCTCATTGCTTTTTGGTCACCTTTTTCCCCCCACATTTTCATTGCTTTATATCACTTTTCAGTCATTCCTTTGTGGCTTTTTGTCACTTTTTCATTACTTTTCCCCCCGCTCTTCTGATGCATTTTCATCCTTCATTTCACTTATGTTGCTATTTTGACTAACGTTACTTTTTTTTCAAGAAGTCTTTAGATTCGAGTTAAGCCAAACTGGAGAAAATGTGCTCTGTTCAGGTGAAGAGCTTACCATAAATAGCTAATTTCATGGCAGTTGTAGTGCTTGTTACAAGATAACCGAACAATACGTGTCTCTATGTCTCAGCATTTTGAACATTACAGGCATAATAAGGCACAATAATAAGGTGATTGTGTTGTGTGTTTGGATAAAAGCTGAGTGAAAATGGACCTATTGTCACTAATAATGATTGAGTTATAAGAGCTTTCTTTTTATGTTTAAAGTTCCTCAGATAATTTATATTACAGCAGTGAAGAGACATCGTGAACTAATATAACCCAAACGAAAGGTCATTCATCTCCCTTCGTTGTATAGTTGAGCAAAAATAAACGCCTCCATTTTTGTTTAGAGAAGCATTCGATAACCACGTATCACTTTCACTAAAATATTCGCTTCTGTAGTTCACTTGTGGCTTCAGTTTGGTGCACAAAAAATCACGCAACTTCAGCGGACATTATTATATATAGCCTTGAACAGTGAGTAGTTTGGACTCGGTCTCCCGTATGACCGCTCTCTCTTTGAAAAGCCTCCAAAACTATAAAAAGGACTGAGTCACCAACATGAGAAACTTCCAGCCGCTTCGACAGTAAAAGTCCTGTTTGAGTTGGACCTGAGCTCGAGATATTCTCCAAAATGTGTTTCATGAAATATGTCACAGCGACGGGGCCGCTCGTTTTAAAATGAAATATTCCTCACCACAGAGAAGACTGAAGTAGAAAACTCAAACAGGAGAGCGATAGACCTCTAAGAATCAGAATAAAGCAGGTGTCCCAGAGCAACCTTGAGCTGGACGTTTATCAGCCCATTACTCCATCAGATGCACTGAAGCGTTTCAAAAACATATGCCTCAAGTCCATAAATAACTTTACGCTTGTCTTTAGTATTTTGGCCAAGAGAAATAAATAGATCAAGGTTTATAGATGGCAAGAAGGATAGAAGGTTAAGTTGAATTCAAGAACGGGTATTAGGGCTGGGACCATACACTTTTGTCACAATCTGATACATATTGCGATACAGTAATTATGATAAATAATGTATGTACCTTAAAGGGACTATATAGAGTTTAAAATTGTTAAACCTATTCACCACAACTGCCTCTAAAATCCTGTCACTCAAAAAGTTGTTACGTCAGGTCCGAAGTGCCGTCATGCACGAGCTTAATATAGAAGCTGCAGTTACATGTATGACCTGAGGTGGCAGTAGTGAGCATTAAAATGACAAATTTGCATCTAGTCTCTTTAAGAAGAAAACAGTCATGCGTCCAAAGTTTATAAACCAAATGCCATTTGACATTTACTGTATTTGAAGTGTTAAGATTGAAAATAAACACAAAATGTAACATAGTGCTGTGTAACTGTCACTGGAAACACTGCAAAAGGTTATCTGGAAATAAGTAAATCTGTCGCTGATTTGGGTTAAATTTCAAGAACTCTGTCCTTGGGGCAAGATATTTACACTTAAATTAAGATAAAACAACTGTTTTATTAAGCAAATTAAGATCTTTTTTTGCAGTGCAGTGAATTCTTTAATCTTAGTTTCAGTGTAAATACCACATGGACTCTCTCAAATCTGTCAAATCAAAGACAAAAGAAAATTTTACTTATTTCAAGATTACTTTTTGCAGTGAGATAAAGCAGTGCATGATAAAAATGCCTCCAGACACAAACATTGAAAGTATTGTAATACTTAATAAAGTATCGATACTTGCTATTGCAATAAAAAGTATTGCGATCTGATATTTTGACCCAGCCCTTGTGGGTGTTATGCTGTTTGCAGGTATGTGTTAATAACCTGAAACACATCTGTATCATCTTTAACTTCAATATTGATCTTAAACAGTGATCTTAAATGTCATGTAGTTTCACTTCCTGGTTTTCAGGCGATCTCCCCGTGAGACATTACCACCCCCCTCTTCATTGCAGCTGTTTTAATAAAAAGGTGAAAAAGTCTGTTGGCCTGTGTGGTGGTGAAGCTATGGCAAATGATTCTACTTCACAATGAGAAGATTAAGCTTTGCAAGAAATCGATTGTTGAGGAACGCACTTCCTGGATACGTAGGACTTAAGGAGGAGCTTTTTGGGAGAAGAACAGCCACAGGAGAAGATTCAAAGATAACTCAAGGATGCGCGAGTGGGTCGAAACACAGATACAGGTATGTTTTGGACGAGAGAACAACTTAGTAACATGGTAAAAAGCTCCAAAAAGTTGATTTAGCATATTACTCCCCTTTAAGAAAGCGCGGTGTGTGAGGGAAAAGCTGTTAAAAGTCAAGTCTCTTTTTCAGCATATGTAAAAAGGGCCTTTTAGTTGAGAATTTGTAATAAACTTACGCCCTGTACAGTTAATTCATCAGTTCTTTCAGTCCTAATTTGATTCAAACTTCGTCCAAATGCAAAAACCGCCAGCGCCACTGAAAACACGGCATTTTCACGTTTCACCAAGTTGTGCCAAACCACTATGTTTTCCGCGAGTTCCTCCTAGACTTTGACCCGGAGGAGACACTGACCGCAGCTGGGACTCCTCTCTGTTTCTCTCTTTCCCTCTTTGGTCCTGGGACAATGCTGCACATTCACTACGGGACAGTAAGTCGCCTACACGTACAGCGGGACAGGCAGGGTCCGACTGAGTCACGCTGCGCGTCGCCCACTCGCTCCGCGCTCCAAGTCTGCACCAATTACTTTTTTACATTCAAGTCGCTGTTTATATTTAGCTTGGCGTTGGCTTCTCTATTGAAAAGACTCGCCTTTCCCATGTCCCCCCCGTCCCCCCGTCCCGCCCAGCAGCGCTCAGGCACAACAGCCGCAGCCAGGTTTGAAAAATAACACGTTTTATTATAAAGGGTTCCCCCAAATAATAATGCTGCTTTGTTCCTCCCTCGCTAACCACCAGACAATGGGCAATAGAATCTGTTTGTCCGCCGTCTTTGCCTGTAAAACACTGTAGAAAGTGTTTTCAATAAGACTGAGCAAGTAAAATGGCAAGGGGCGCTCTGACATATTCGAGTAGAGTAAGAAAGTTTTAATATAGGTGACATCTTAAACCAAAATGGAGTTGCTCATAATGATTGGCCCATTTTCCTTGGTGTGTATATACTGTATATAATGACTGTTTTTAAAATGAAACAATAAACAGACAAAGTAGCTCTACCTTTTGCTATGTTGACCTGCAAAAACCAGATTCATATGACATTGATTCGAGACTTTGGTCTGGAAGTGTGAGGTATGTTACTGTGTGTATTCACTTTCAGATCGATTATAACGTAAGTAAAAGAAAAAGTTTAGTTTATCGTATCACATATAGTTATACCGATATCATTTCTTTATATCAGTGTGGACACAGTATAATTTGCATGACCACTCCAGCTGATTCTGACTGAAGGCAGGACTAGGCACAGACAGAAATTGCAGCTAATATTAAAGGGACTATACAGGGTTTAAAAATGTTAAAAATTATGTGTTATCCTCCCTCTACATGTTCCAACCATGTCCTAATGTGTAGAATGAGATCAGACCTGTTCACCACGACTGCCTCTAGAATCCTGCACTCAAAAAGTTGTTATTTCGGGTCTGAATATGCCGTCATGCACAGAAAGCAAATACTGGAAAAGTATGCAAAACTCCTGTAATTAATCATCTGTTCCTGAACTATGAATTGTCTTGTTATTTTGATCCGATAATGAGAAGTATGTTGTGAATCCGGATTTTTTATGTGATGTCCAGAATGTGCACCTTCAGCCTTATGCAAGTGCAACACAAGAATGTTATGAACTAATGACTTTACTGTTTGGGATTTGGGATTCCTCAGTCTGGAATTGCCGCATAGATCTCATGGTTAAAGCCTAATTATACATTAAAAATATTGTGCCGTGAGCAGTAGTTTAAGTTGTGTAAGTCTGAAAGGAGGGGTAGGGCCTTATAAGTTATAACTAACTTCTTCCTACTCCCTTTGAGCAGCACTAATACCTCTTATGTTGTGAAAAATTCTGTATGTTATATGTATACTATACCTGTATGCATCTGTTGCTCAAATAAACAAACTAAACTAAACTAAACTAAACTAAACAAATGCACGAGCTTAATATAGAAAGTGCAGTTACACGTATGACCTGAGGCGGCAGTAGTGAGTATAAAATGGCCAACTTGCATCTAGTCTCTTTAAGCTCAGCTCCATCAGAGCAGCCGTCCGCCTGGGTTAGGCTTATGATTAGGGTTAGAAACGGCAAATGTGATGCAAGTTGTGTTTCACTCACACAGATCTTACACATAGTTTTAGAAATTAGAAGGTCTTGGCTTTCAAATGAGGCATCACACTGGCATACAGGCTGTAAGCTCTGAAGTCAATACACTTCAAGACTTGGATATGCACAATTGATAAACAGTAACTGTAACTCTAACCCTCAGGTGGCAGGTAACAGGCTAAAAAGTAAAATTAAATGAATGATGTACATTATTTGAGAAGATCATATTTGCAAGGAATTTCCCATTTCCCTGGGATTTTTAAGTAATTTGTCCGTTATATCGTCAAATATATCGTATCGTATATATATTATTATGTAGATTATCATTATTATTATACAGTAGATAAGTTGTATTCGTAACAGCATAATAATATTACTAAATGGAGTAGGTGGGAGATACTGCAGCTTATAGATACAAATTGTATTGTCATTTCTATTGAAAGAATTATGCTGTATTTTTTTTAATGTTTTCAGACTTTACAGCAATGACTGTAAAAATACACGTGTTTCAACCAATATTCAAAATACCCCAATGATAGCTAGTGGAGTAGAAAGTACAGAAACCTGCTGAGTAAAAGTACTTCTTACTTCTCACCACTGTTCTTGACCCCTCCCCAAACACCCTGGGATATGAATGCTCTCACCGGTGGCGGGGACGAAGGTGAAGCGCTGGTACTGGCTGCGTTTGCGTTTGCCGTTGCAGACGTAGAAGTTGACGTGGACGGGAGTGGACAGTCTCTGGTTTCTGTACGGAGGGACTTCCACCAGCAGAGTGTTCTGACAACAGGAAGATTAAACTGATGTTAATTATAAATGACTCTGATTGGGCAAAACATCCACCTTGATCTAATTCTTAAAGAGCTTCCAACATAAGAAATCACAGAAATGCCTTTAGCTCTGAGTATGTTCCTATAAATGCCTACAGTATGCTAGCCCTCAACCCGATTTAAATTGAATGTTCCACCCCCATACAAATGAATAGGAAAGTCAGGCACAAAACTGACATATGGTGAAGTATGTTTTGTCCTTTTCATGGCATTTACATAATTTCTCTTTTTTTTGTTGCTGTTTTACGATAATAGATCCTTTTCGTAGTCTCTCTGAGGGTAATACAAATGTTAATGGGATGATTGGGGGGTCTTTCATCTCCCCCTGTTGTCTCAGACCAGAAAACGACACAACTCTCCCTGCCTCCGACCCGGCAGCCCCAATACACACTAATGGAAAACATCTCCCTAACTGCTCTCAGTTGTCCACAAAATCACTTTTGGCTCACATTTCTGAGGTTTAAGACATGGTGCAGGTAAGTCCTGACTGTATTCACGTTCAGAAGAAGCTAACAGGGTAACGGGCAAAGCTAACTGTGGGCTAGCGCCACTTTAGCAGTATTTACAGCCAAGTTTGTACGGAAAAAAAATATCTCCATTGTGTAATTGGGTTGTGGCACAATGTACAATATCCCTCTCTCCCTTTGTCTTTTCTGTCAGCGTAGTATTTACTCTCACTGACAATTAGTAAAAAAAACAAAACAACATGGTACGACAGCTGCAGTGGCACTTGTGGCCTCTAGGGGCAAAAGTTAGTTTAGTTCTGCTTTAAAAGGTCTGTACATTCATTAATGGTTTTTAACTTGCCTTTAACATCCCCTTTATGTGGTCGATGGGTTGACAACAGCTGAAAACACTGTGATTGTTCATATTTGCGATGTTTGATGGCTAATGCTAAAAGCTATAGGAAAAATACATTGAGGAGGCTAATGCTAACAGACTCTAAAAAGTATCCCGGACTAGCCTACTTGCTAACTGCTAGCTGAACGCTTCTTCTCCTTTTTACGAGATTGTGAGGTGAGGAAAGCATAAGCCATGTAGGAACTTCAGGAGGAGCTTTTGGGGAGCTGTCGGCGTGATGCAATGAAAAGCCAATGGAGAAGATTCAAAGAATACTCAAAGGTGTGCAAGCGGCTCAAAACACAACTCCAGGTCTGTTTTCGATGAGAGAACAACACTGCAAAAGCTCTAAAAAGTTGATAATCCATTATACTCCCCCTTTAAGCGTTCTCTGCTAACATTATCTACATCTTTGACAGTGAAGCGGAAGCCAAGAAATAAGTCACACTTATGATGTCGAGACCCAGGAGCCAAAAGCTGCCTGACGCGTGCGGAGAGATGACTTTAGCTCACGTCCTGCTCGAATGTAAATCTGAGCACATGAGCGCATTGGGGGAGGGCCATCTGTCTGCAGAGAGGATCTTTGGAGCAGGCAGTGACAGGACAGGCCCGGCAGCGGACACGTTTACGTTTAGAGCGGTACGTGCAATGGAAGCCAGATGGATCCAGCCCAGAGCAGCTGTGTTTTATGTTGTTCTCAAGATGAAAAATGTCAAGGTTAAGGAGAAATATTTGAGGACGTGTAGAATACTTTATATTTGGTTTGCTCTCTGGAAGACATCAGCATTACGATCTTGTTAGCCGAGTGGGCTGCGATTAATAAGGCAGTGGTATAGAATCAGTGGTAGTTATAAGTAATGATGATTAAAGAAGTTGTAAAGCAAGAATTAAACAGGATAGTTTGAAGTAAGAGCACTTTTTGTATAAGTGGGAGTAGCAGAATTGGAAGAAGTGATAGTAACTACACTGTAAATTCCGATTAAGGTCGTAACATGAAATAAAATGTTATAAATACTAGGAGACCTGAATTTTTCAGCAATTACCCTCTATTCCATGTAAGAAGTACATTTTCAAGAGAAAATAGTGATTAATTGCTTTTCCATTTTACAGCAACATGTTTCCGTTCCAATAACAGGGTTTTGCAAGTACTGACTAACTTTACATGATGCCAGTAATGATTATTTGTAGTCCTGTTGTGCTCACGCTCATTCTAAAGTATCCATTATAAGATTCTGTTCCATTTACTAGGATTTGCCAGTTTTGAATAATATAGGCTTCATATTGGCTTTACTTGCTTTTCTCTTTATCCGTTTTGCTTTATTACATTTATATCTTGTACTAAATTTGTAAAACTTCATTAATGGGAATAACAAATAAACCATAAAGGGAACAGGAATATTCCAGTAACCTTTACTAAGAATAATAGTACAGGTTAAGGCCATATTTAAGTAACAAAAGTAATCAGTACAAGGAATTCCCAGTTGCCAGTACCAACATGTCTAGTAATCAGAACTTGTATCATAAGTAATGAATACTGTGAAATCCCTCTTAATCATACTAGCGTTACTAGTAATCATGGCTTAACATTGGGTGTTATAATTATGCATCGGGTTTACAACTTATTCCAAGTAAGCGCAATGAGTTGGAATTTACAGTGTGCAAACCATTGGTATAGCTAGTTTTAGTGCTTAAAGGGACACTGCGTAACATTTTGGATTATATTGTTGCAACTTGCTAGCAATTCAAAACATGCTCATAATGACCAGCTCGGCACAGAAATGGCTATTTTTGCAGAGGGGTATCAAAGAATGGATTTAGATGAGGACCTACCCCATTTAAATCTCATATTTGGCTGCTTTTATCTCTTATGGAGACGAGCTGAAGACGTCCTGCTCCCTGTAAAGTTTACCGTCAGGGCTGAGAGGTGAGCCACATGTTGTTTGGGTTTTCGAAATATCGAATTATCTGTCATAAAATAATTGCTTGTGTTTGAACCTGGTTATTGGCTGAAATGTTACGCGGTGTAGCTTTAAAGAGACTATATGGAGTTTAGAAATGTTAAAATTATGTATTTTCCTCCCCCTACATGTTCCAGCCATGTCCTAATGTGTAGAATGAGCACAGACCTATTCACCACGAGCTTAATATAGAAGGTGCAGTTACGCGCATGACCTGAGGTGGCAGTAGTGAGTATAAAATGCATATAGCCCCTTTAAGTAGCAAAGGCAGTAAAAATAATTGTAGAAAGTCGTTGTAGTAAACATAGTAGTTTTAGCATCTGTGTTTAATGATGCCCTTAAGACTGAGAATGTCATTTTTATGGAGATCATTGCACTACTGTACAATCCGTCAGGCTGTGAGGGTTTTGTCAAATCTCTTGGAAATTCAAACCTTGACAATCTCCCTCAAAAAAAACCCCACCACAGTCTCACAGTGCTCGTACTTCACGTGGACCGAGGGAGAGACTGAGCTGACGGATTGGCGAGGAGGAGCGCGTTTGGGGCTCTGGGGTGAAGATTTCTCCGTAATAGCCTGACGTGTCCAGTCTGGAGGGCCGTCCTAAATCACAGCTGGAGGAGAGATCGGGCCCTTTCGCTCTGAGTTTGTGCAGGCGACGGAGCAGGTCGGGTTAAACTTGGTCAAAGAGGATGTAATGATAATGGAAGAAGTGGCTGTAAGACACGAGCACCTGAGCAAACTCAATTTAACTGCAGTTTGTTTAAGCCTGACCGTCACGAATATCAACTTAACTGCTACTTAACTTTATTATGGAATATGTTTGTAATATCGACAAGACATGGACTTTGGCAACGGGATATGACAGTATAAGAACGGCTTCCTCACACATTCTTAGTTCTACTTTTGGATGTTGTTAATTACCGAAATAAATGAAATGTCGACAACTATCCAAGCTACTTCTAAGTACTACACACAACTACAATAGCTACAATATGTTCTAAATATAAGGTGTAGAACAGTTTTAGTTATACCAGATCGTCAATTTCCAATAATAATAATAATGGCTTAGGGTTTGTGTTGCGCTATATTGTATTCATCATTTGCTCGCTCCACACTGTGGTGGTGAACAGCTGTCTTACCCAAGGACATTGCTCTTTATTTACTATATAGCAGGAGTAGGCAAGTTTGTGTCATAGAGGGTCGATTTTTATCATCAAGGGCCAAACTTCACCATTGTAGCCTAGAGTAGAGACCGCTCTTCTGCAAATGCCAATGCTTTACATCAGGTGGTTTGACTTTGGGACCCACCATTACCCTATAGGATGACAAGCCGCGACCCAAATTTCACATATCATAATATAACATTGTATATTCCACACATGGCTTTTATTTAACTAGCCTTTAAGACTGAAATTATGACCAAATATCCAAATAACATGAATTTTAACAGATTCAAATGAGTTTTCATGCAGTTTCAGATGGAAAATATAAAAAAAAAAGGTTCCCTAAAGGCTCGTGACCCACTGAAAATGGTTCCGTGACCCAAAAGTGGGTCACGACTCACCAGTTGAGAATCAGTGTTTTGTATGACCAAGTGGGATGTTCCTCAAATTTATCTTGAGGGCCAGAGGTTCAGTTCTGGGGGCCGGAGTTGGCCCCCGGCCCTGACGTTGCCTACCCCTGCTATATAGTGTTGTACTATATAGTAGACAATGTAGTGCACGCTTTCTGTTGGCAGTTCGAACACACAGTTTGCTACCTTCTCCTCGCGGCTGATCATGTTTTGTTGTCATGTGTTCTGCGGTGTGGAGAAAGTAATGACCGCCGAGTCCGACTTGCCAAATAAGTTTGCTAAACTTCGGTAATTTCGGCGATAAAGACCAACCAAATTCAGGAAACAGTTTAATAACATTCATGGATAAATATCAGTCAGATCAGTTTGATTTAACATGGATATGACATGACAGAAGAAATTCGGCTTGGATTACTGCCTTTCATCATTTAACAGCTCAGGCTAAAGGTCAGCAGCTAACATTAGCAACTATTCACTGCATCAAATATATTTAAGTGGTTTATTCATGAAAAATGGGTCCCTGGGTATAGGCTGTCCGTCCATGGGAGTGGATCTCTCCTTCTGTGGTTCTCCCCGAGGTTGGCTGTTTTCATTCATCCGTGTTGTGTTTAGTTAAAAAACTTGACGCTGTCCAGCTCTTGCAATGCATTGTGGTCGATATTGACTTGTCTAGTGACCATCGCTGCACATTACTTTTCAAAATGCATTGTGGGAAATTGTAAGTGAACATCGTGAAATTATCCACAAAGCCGTCAGAATCACACAGTCTCTTCAAGGTAATGCGTTCAGGGAGGATGCGGCGGAATCTACAGGCCAGTTCCAGTCGACTGAAGAACAGTTTTATCCACCAGGCTATCAGGAAGCTGAACTCCCTCCCTTCCCTGCCCTCCCTGTGCTTCCACCCCTCACTCCCCACCCACCACTCCACAACCAAGGACGAGAGAACTAACTATTTTGATTCATGGTGAAATGAACTGACAAATAAATCTTTGAATCTTTGAATCTTTCTCTCAGGGTGATTCCGACACCTTTACAATATGGTGTGACCACTATATAAAGCACTATAGAAAAGTGTGGACCTTCGTACACAGGCCTAGACACCCCTAGACACCACGACTGTCCGCACCAGTCGCAGCAACAAATGATCCAACCACTGAGTCATTGTCACCCCAACGAACCACTTTATAAAGAAATGCAAGAGGACTCAACATTTCCAGCAGACACTATGGAAATGATTGACCGGCCGTTTAGATGTGATCAAAATCAATATATTTCAAGAGCCTTAATGAATTCAGCCTTTCTTCACTTCCAAATCCTGATCTCACGTCCAGAATATCCCCCCGTCTGTCTCTGAGCAGGGAAACCTCTATCTCACAGGAAAAGACTGGACTCTCTGCCAGGCGCCTCCTCCCGCAGATCACAGGCTGAACTCTCACAAACCTTTTCAACACGCTCTTTAAACACAACATTTCTCTGTCCCAAAAGCAGGATCCTGGACCGGTCCACGGTTAGCAGCCTGAGTTTGGGACCACCAAGTCTCCCCCTGTAATAAAGTCCACACTGTATCCAGGCTCAGTGTCGATGAATGGGAGCCACGCTGCGGGTTACGGACAATTTATTTGGTTAAACTCCGGTCTGACCCAAGAACCGGGCTCAGGACAGGAATTCAGAGTCTCCTTTTAAGAAAAACAAAGATTTAAGAGCTATACTTTCCATTAGATTCCTGACAATTGAGAAGCAATAGATCAGAAATTGGCTTTCACATTTACTTATCATCACACTTGGGGATTCCTACATAAAGTCTTCATCGCTGGCCTTTTTTTTAAACACTGCAGACGTGAAACCCTTGCGATTTCTAGTCGTGTAGATTTACCCCAGCTGCTCTAAACACCGCCCGTGTGAAACCTCTTCCCGGTGGTGTGTTTGATGATAAAGTGCGGTGAATGACTTACAGGTTTGGAGCCGTCCCTGTCGACTTTCGCCTCCGTCTCCCAGAGGTGGTGTCCATCTGAGAACAAGCAGACACAGACAGGAAGAGGTTCAGACGCGGCAGGTTTCGGTAATCCGCCCACAACGCGCCCAATCAGCATCAAAACAAGACGACAGCGGATAAAAGAATGCACTGTGCTGAGCGGTTTTGGAACAGAGGCACCTTTTACTTTAGGACAAAACAGACATGGAAGAGGATGTTAAAAGGTCTTTGCCAGTAATTTTTTAATTGTAAATGTGCCAGTTTTAGCTCTAAAGCAAGAGTTCAACTGTAGTCCCTGGGCAAGATGTAGATAAACAAAACAACAACAATCATTATTAACCTGTAAAATGATAAAACAATTCATTAGTATAATCTCACACACAACCTATGTTAATCAATCAATCAAACTTTATTTAATCTAATTCAATCTAAAGTCATTTAAAATCTTTAAGAGGGCGGTCTCGGTGCTGTGGTTTACCCTAAAGCCGGACTGGAATTTCTCAAGGACATTTTGTGCAGTAATAAAATCATTAAGTTGGATAAAGACAAGTTTTTCTAAGATTTTGCTTAAAAATGGTAAGTTGGATACTGGTCTGAAATTATAAAAATCTTTACTGTCCAAATTGCTCTTCTTCAACAGGGGCCTCACCACCGCCCCTTTAAACACAGCAGGGAAGACCGGCACAAACAATTCGGCACAAACATTCGGCACAAACACTACACAATAGACAAATACACACACAGGCAGAATTACAATGGCAGCGCAAAAGCAGCAAGATTAAAATACATTAACAGTGATGCACACAAGTTTGATTCTCAAGTAACCAGGATTTTAACATCTTTTCGAAAGGCCTTAATGTACCAACATTGCGTATGTTAGAGGGGATAGAGTTCCAGAGCTGGACTGCTCTCACTGAAAAGGCCGACTGGCTGAAGGCACTTTTCCTGAGGGGAACTAACAGGTTATTTGAGGTGGCGGATCTAGTTTGTCTCCTGCTCAGACTTATAAAATTTGAAAGTGGTGGAGGAGCCAAACCAAAAAAGGAGCCAAAAAAAAGGTAAAATCCAGATTAGCATCATGAAATTTTACAAGGTTTTCCAAGTTTAGCAGGTTATATTTGTCCAGCATACTGCAGTGGTGATGACGAAAAGGTTTTATGTTAATCAAATGTTAGTTTTCTCTCTCGTCTAATGAACTGGCCCTCAGAATGGCTTGTTAAATTTATATTGTCTACAACAGTGTTTCCTAACTGAGCACCTAGCCAGAGTAGCTGGAATAATTTCAGATTTACAAAAGAAGTTGAAACTGAATGGTAAAGCTAATTTCTCATAATGTTTTGCAGCAAAATATTAGATTTTGAGAGTATTTTAGCTTTATTTTGAACACATCACACAAATACAAAGCTGGATTTAGAGGAGTTGTTTTTTTTTCTTCAAAATTTTCCATACAGAAGAACAAGAAACAAGAGGTGCACATACAACAATTATATGACTGTGTTACTTATACATGTAATACAGAGAATCATACGATATCAGGCCTCCTGGGAAAGATATAAGTTCTCTATTTCTCCCAGATTTTGTCAAACTTGTCCATTTGGAGTCTTTTATGAAATGTAATTCGTTCCATAACAAATATTGCATATACAAGATTATACCAATCTTCCACGTTCGGGGGTATTGCATTCAACCATCTTTTTGTAATCGATTTTTGTGCCGCTAAACTCAACATACCAAACGGTGTCAACTGGAGGAGTTGTTTAGTTGTTGAGTTCCTAAATCATTGCAAGCACGCCTCTAGTTTTGGAGTACTCAGAGTTTAAATGAAAGGCTCAAGAGATACACAAGACGGATTGGGAACCACTGATGTACAACGTAAATATTTGTAGTGACTAAGTCTGGAACAACCACAGGAAGGTTCGGCACATGATGCCTCTAAGCAAACTTGCCTACACTTAATCTAAAGTGACTCTATAAGTCAGATACAATATGTTTTCCTCCCATTGATCCAAAAACATCCAAGTGGTCGGGGGAAATTTAAAGGGACTAGATGGAAGTTGTCATTTTTATACTCACTACTGCCACCTCAGGTCTTATGCGTTACTGCAGTCTCTATATTAAGCTTGTGCATGACAATGGGGAATGCCGAAATGCCAACTAAATGACAGTGCAGGCCTTTAGCGACAGTTGTGGTGAATAGGACATTGCTGGAGCCAGTAGGGGGTAGAAAATACATAATTGTAACATTTTAAAACTCTGTCTAGTCCCTTTAAACAGTGCATAGTGAATAAACATGTGATTGAAGTCTTAAAGGTTGACACTACAATGAACTGACTACGAGCTACGAGTGTGCACAATGCTATATTCAAACTAGGTCAAAATGAATGCTGTACAATATTCAATAAGCTCCTGTGCGACACTGTATGTTGAATATCCCATGATGATCTTATGATGCACCAATATCAGAATCAAAATGTGACGAGATAGGCCTTTTTTACCATCACGGCTGTCTTTTGGAGTCAAAATGTGACGAAATGGGTTGATCTTACCCATTAACAAACCATAATCAGGCTTATCATTTCACAAATTACTACTTTTACAGCATACTTTTAGAATGTCAACCTACAAAAAGGAATAAAAAGTCAGGTATAGGGCCTTTAATTTTGATGGTGAAAGCTTTTGCAATAGCGTTCACAGTTGTCACCAAATAAAAATAAAAAAAGTGAGTGAAATATGAATCACATGCTCACTGATATTATCTATATCCAGAGCAACAAAACATTTAGACAGCTTCCATTTTCCATTTTTATGCCTCCAAATTTAGAGCAGCGGTTTCACTTCTTTCAATTGCATCCACATTTGTCCAGCTTCATGGCCAAGAATGAAGAAACTCGCTTTGTCCTAATTATCTGTTACGTCAGTGATATCTAAAACAGACCCCAAACGTCATCCAGCCCCGGTCGGACTGTGACCTCACCTCCTCAGTCCCTCCGACCAAAACGACCGAGACTCAGACGAGACGAGACTATAGACGGACTGAGGAGAGACCTGATGTAATCCTCAAATACCAGAGAGGTGATGCTTGGAGTCCCGTAACACATCTGCGAAAGTCACCATCTGCGCGCCTCATTACGACGATTATGAAATGGTGTTTATTTTAGGGGCTACAAAAAGGAGGTTTTACTGTCACAATGTTAACTTTGAACGGCGTGTGACTTTGAGTTTACCCAAAAACATGGTCACGCAACTATACAGCCATAACATTTCACCCAATAAATGAAATTAAATAAAGCATTCATTCATTATGGGTGACATTATTGGTGAAAAATACATGAAAAAAACATGTGACCAGGTTTGCCTGACTCCTAACTTTGCTGGGAGTGGGACATCACTGACTCGTCTCCATGGAGATGTGATACAGACAGGAAACTCCCACAAATGGCTATAATCGAGGGGAAAAAATAACTCTTTCACCTATAACTCCACCACTACTTTAACAAACGCTGAATTATGGATCTATTTTCTACCAAATAAAGAGACATGGAGACGAGCAAAGTGGTTCAACGGCCCATAAATGCAGAATGCTTACCAGAATGCTAACGTTAGCTTCATGTGACAAGCTAACGGCTAACTTTGAACCCATGTTTTGATTTCTAGTGGACAATCTTTGCCCGTCTGGACCCGATTTTGACTTGGCTTTATTTCTGTGTGCTAAACATGCTTATAGCTGGTCTAAAAGTAAATAATGACTTCCATAACTGACTTCCTTCCCCCTCACTAGGCCCCGCCCTCCCTACATGACGTGTTGCCGTCAAAACATTGTCCAGTGTTAATTTTGACATATTTTAATTTAGTTTACTTTTAGTCGAGATTTCGTAAAATAATAATCTTCAATTTAGTCGAAAATGAAATATATTTAAATACATTTAAGACAAATTTAGCCAACTTTGCATTTAAAATATTAATTGTAATCATACTTAATCAAGGTCCTCTGCTTCATGGAGCTTCTTCCACATGAACAAAGCTCAGAGCTGTTCCTTCGGCAGTGAATTGACACGAGGCTCTTTCAAACTGTCTGGGAAATTTGTATGACTTTTGTCGCTTTTCATATTTTAGTCGACGAACATATCTAGACATTTTAGTCTCATAACAACTCATAATTTAGATTTAGTCCAATTTTAGTCACTATCACTTTGACTAGAATTATTAATAAACAATATTTTAGTCAATGAAATTAACACTACCCTGGGTAAGACGGGGCCTTTCTGTCTGTTTGCATGTTCTCCCCGTGTCTCCGTAGGTTTCCTCTGGTTTCCCCACCCCTAAAACATGTACAATAGGTGAATCCTCCTGCCAGGTGATACTAACCCTGGCTCCACATCTTTATGTATAACAAGTTTGTTGATTGGTCAGGAGATGGGTCTCCGGGCAAGGCACTGCGGTCACCCACTGCTCCTTACGGGGACAATAAATTAAACCTTGGAGCTGCTTTTTATGTGCTAAAAAAGTTGATATTTGTGTGTACTTGACCTTGTAGTGACCCAGTGGCTGTATGAGTGGTCAGCATGGCGCCTTCACTTTCCATCACAGTGGTCTCTAGGATGCTACAGGATCAATTGTTTGGAAGGTTTCACTACTGATGGACCCTTTCTCCAGAAAACCCACAAAACAACTGATCCTGGAGCGTCGTAGAAACCACCATGATCGAAAGTAAAAAGTGTAATGCCCCACACATGCAGCAGCTGGGTCACTACAAGGTCAAATAGACAAAATATCTTTTTAACTTTTATTTTCTCGTATAAAATGTTGCATAATGCACCTTTAATCAGCAATGTTCCACAGTGTAGCTTTATGATATTATTACAAATGATGCCAAATGTTTGCAATATATCAGTAATGTAACAGGCAAACAAAACAATAAAAAACAAAACAATATTAAAACATATGAAAGAGTAAGAGCTACGGTGAGTCACTTTAAAGAGGAATCACTGCGAGCACCTCCTTAGTTATGAAATACATGCACTGCTTGCTTCCCACGGCGGGGTGTGCACATATTTGCGCCGTTTTTATTAGCAGCAAAAGAAAACACATTTCAGTAGAGTCAGCAACAGCTAAAAACTCAATTAAAACAAGTGCGAATGGCTTCATGGGAAGGGAAACGGCTTTAAAGGAAGGTGAAATGAGTTCATGTGTTCGTGGCGCTGATGTGGCACAGCTGGCACCGACAGAGTTATTACATGAGAGACGAGACACCTGTTTACGGAGTCTCTGTTTGGAGCGTTCCCGCACTTTGTCTGACGCACTGTCTGCCATGCTGAGCTCAGTGCAAAGAGCAATCTATGGATCTGATCTCAAATGACAACAAAAGGTTTTCAAATGATCGTTTTTTTTTGGACGAGCAGGAGATGTTTTGCCCACTCTCTTCCAGGAAGCGTTTTTCATGGAGCATTAGTGGAAATCTTTTAGGTCAAGATGAACTTTGATTGTCCCCATTGCATTTGACTCATCCGTCGTCCTTGAGCAACATGTCAGCTGAAGTGGGCGGTGCAGTGGCAAGAACTACCAAGCTAGAGAATCAAGTCTATTGTACATGTTTTGGGTTGAGGAGAAGCACCTAAAGGTAACATATGCAGACATGGGAAGATAAGAACATGCAAACTCTGCTCACACTTCCAGGCTAATGTTTCTGAATGTGCCTGATCATTGTATCTTAGTTTAACCTCTTAACCCCCGAGCACATTTCTCCAGTTTGGCTTTACCCAAATCTAAAATCTTCTGGAAAAAAGTGACAAAAGCGACACAAATGAGACAAAACAAGGATGAAAACGCAACAAAAACGTGACCAAAATCAAAGAAAAAGGGCCAAAAATGTGAAGAAAACAAAACAAAAAAGCTACATAGGCCATATCCACATGAAGACAAAACGCCTATGTTATCAGAAACTTTCTTTGTGAGCCTGAAGCAGCTCAGTAAATGTGTGCGTCCACATGGGTCGACTCAGGTCTGTTAAAAACGGCGCAATTCATCTTCCAGGCCTGTGTGAGGCGCTGTGACGCTAACACTGATAATAGAACAAGATGGAGATGCGGTAAACTTTTGTGGAATGTAAACTGTGAAAATGAAACTGATTCAAGGATCTACAGAAGAGACGAAGAGGAGAGTTTATTCTTCAGATGTAACGGGACTAAAGCAGATAAACCTGTCAGTGACTTTTACTGTCAGTCCAAAAACACAGACTGACTCGGCCGTGTTTTTTTTACTTGTCACCTGTGGCTTGTGGACGGCAGTGGAACAAAGAGGAGCGTAAAAACCGTAACAGATCCATGAACAAAACTCATTATTCACCTTATTCCGGACGTTCACGTGGGCGCCGCCTTGAATTGTGCCCGCCCCTTTTCTCCTATCTGTTAACATGGGACTGGAGAAGTCAGTTACTACAGGAAAACAAAGCCGGTGCAAATGAACATTGGCCATTTAACACAAATCAATCGACTAAACATCAGATTTGAGCAGGGAGTATTTTCCCTTGTTCTCCGTTTAAATGAACGGGCTTAGTGCTCGACCGGAAGTGTCTGTACAACGGAAGTGTCGAGAGAAAGCAAAAAGTGGCAAAAGTGGGCGGGGCGGAATAAGGTGAATAAGGTCAGTAGATTATGGATAACACACACCACTCTGGGGCTGTGATGTCATCGTTTTAGTAAACGTTGCGGAGACGACGTAACAACGGCCCCACGTAAGCGGCGTTTTGAGATCTTTCCACTCTGGGACCTAGTTCGGAAAATGTTTGTTTACAGACTCCCAAAACGCTGGGCTCGTATGGACGATACACTGGATTGATAAACTATCTTTGTGTTTGGTCCTCAGCTTGACTTTGTATGGACAGGGCCTTAAACGTGACAAAAATTGACACAAAAAAAGAGATGAAAAAGCCACAAAGGAGTAACAGAAGAAAAGTGACAAAATGTGTGATGAAAGAAAAATAAAAAAAGCTATGAAAAAAGTGACGATAACGCAAGGAAAAAGATCAATTGAAATGAGTTTTTTGTAGGTCTGAGGCACTGACCTATACCGTTTAGGTTTGGGTAAATGCACTTGGTAAAGGCGGGGGTTAAGAGGTTAAAATGCTTCGCAGGACGAGGCGTGGGCAAGTGTTCACTGTTCACATACCGCAGAGAGACCGAGGTGGAGGCCGCACATGTGTTCGCCATGAAACCAGGAAGTCCACAAATAAACACAGTCCTGGTCCTCTGAGGATCACGATCACACACACACACGTGCACGACCAAACAATGATCGCTTTGTTTCATCATTTCCTCGTTTCAAATGCTCAGAAACGTCAGTGACACTTTCCACATCAAAAAGGCCACACTCTAAACCTCACAAGACTGTTTCTTTGTTTGTTCTCTTTCTTGTGTCTTCAGCACCTTCTCTTGTGCTTAAAAAATGTGACCAAAACTACATCTCTTCAATCAACATCAGCCTGTGCTTCCCTTCTGACATTCTCTGATTTGCACACATCATTTTTCAGAAAGAAAATCATAATTTGGCCCATTTATGTCGAAGATTATTTTACCCACTGCCAGGAAATTGAGTTAACAAAAGCAGACATGTGGGATTCCTTTGTTTGAGCCGAGTGTTTTGGAGATTGACAACCTCAAAACACACAGTAATCAACAGCAGTAGCTTCAGTTTCAGGGCGAGGCGTGGTCCAGGCGGAGAACTGAGCTGTTTCGAGGGTGGCACCAGGCCCAGCCATGTCTTTGAGGCTTTAGGCGAAATTGAATTGAGAATTGAATGCATCGTTTGTGTAAGCTCACAGATGTGCAGGAGTTGACCAGAGGAGAAAAAGGTTCTCAGGCCAATGTTTCTGGCCGATGTTTTAGCCCTTTATGAGTTTGCTCAACCATTTGGTAGAGCACGCTTTATCGAATCAAATGTTGTTCTTAATCTGCCTTTCTCTACCATTCGGTTCAAGGGTGGAATACTCCGAATATCCAGTTTGGGGTTGGACCAGCTTAGACCAAGTTTGGACGGGTTTAGACCTGGCTTGGACTGGTTTAGACCTGTTTTGGGCTGGTTTAGACCCGTTTGGACCGGCTTAGACCTGTTTTGGGCTGGTTTAGACCTGGCTTGGACTGGTTTAGACCTGTTTTGGGCTGGTTTAGACCTGTTTTGGGCTTGTTTAGACCTGGTTTGGGCTTGTTTAGACCTGGTTTGGACTGGTTTAGACCTGTTTTGGGCTGGTTTAGACCTGTTTTGGGCTTGTTTAGACCTGGTTTGGGCTTGTTTAGACCTGGTTTGGACTAGTTTAGACATGTTTTGGACCAGTTTAGGCCTGGTTGGACTGGTTCATGCTGGCTTTGACTGATGTAGACCTGGTTTTTACTGGTTTAGAGGACGTTTGGATGGGTTTAATGCTGGTTTAGATCAGGTTAGGACTGGTTTAGAGCAGATAACTGGGAGGTCTATCAAAAAAAAAAAAAAAAAAACATTGTTTGTCCTCCAAATGGTTAGAAAATGGTAATTATTAATAATAAAAAATAAAAAAAAGTGTAGGGAGTAACATTAAAGGGTTAAAATGTCTCCTGTGTATGATGCTTCTAAACTGTAAAATGTGTCAGTGTTGAACTGTTACAGCAGGTGGCGCTTTGTCAGAGGCATGCGGACGATTTATTCAGGTCATTCCTGTTTGGTAGGTACTTGTTTGAAAGGCAAAAGTCAGCAGATTCCAAGACTAAAAAGGCTATGACTCTATCTTTTACAGTTCAGAAATTATAAGCAAAAGTCTGCAACATAAAATTAATAAAATCTGTGGTACAAACTTGTGACTGATTTTCATTGCGATGTGTCTCAGTTCCTTTAATTTAAAACTCTGAGTGAGTTCTTTCCAATACTTCGGTGGAGATATCGGGCTTTTATCGGTTTTACATCGGCCGATAAAATAAATATCGGGCTCTGTTGTGTTGAGGACGCTTTGCCTTTTACCTTGAGAGACTTCGTCAACAACTAACGATGTTTTAGCAACAGGCTGCACTTAAAGGCCCTTGTCATGGTCATCATTCTGTCCTCCTTCAGAATAAAAGAATATCATTAGCTGCTGACAAAATCCTCAAGAGGTGAAAGGTCAGATGCTAACACAGCCTGTAGATAACCGCTTGAAGGAGTCCCCAAACTTTTTTCTCCCAATGAGCCGATGGCTTCGAGCCGCGTCGCCAAAACTCCAGGCTCTAAATGGATAAACACTAGTATAAAAACTCCCAGCACTGACGCCCACTGCCCTGGCACTGCCCCAAACCTACACGGACCCTACAGCTCACATTTGCCCCACGCAAGTCATTATTTCCCCCATAGACAAAACACAGCCACATGTGCGACGCTGGGCCCTCACACACACACACCACACAAAGGAGTTATTTGTCGTATTGAGTTTATAAAGTGAATGAAACGTTGCTTGTTGTGGGTTTAACTGGAGGTGGGTGGAGAAGCAGAGCTCACAGTGAAACAGTAGGACCAACTCTCCATAATGTACAGTAAATATAAACAGAACCTCGCTCAAAGAAAAGGAAGGTTTGACTCCCTGGGAACTATAGACTATGTAAGCGGGTACTACTACTTTTACACCAAGGACTTATGAAGGTTTTGAAGCGGTTTCTGTGGCAAAAAGACATATTTACTGATGTTTTTGCATAGTCAGTCACTAAACTAATGTAAAACAACATTATTAGAGATGCACCGATCCAGCTTTTTTCTCCTGATACCGACACTGGGGGTTTGAGTATCTGCCAATATCTGATATTAACCAGGAGACTTTCTTAAAGGCGGCTTGCTTTCAGTGAAAAAAACTGAAAGGTCCTCATTTTCTCCATTGTCAGATCAACAAAGTCTTATATTTTCTAGCCTGTTAGCTTCTTCTTTGTGCTTTCATTAGTGTGTATTAGTTGCTCCGGTCTAATGGCAGTGAAGTTGCAATTGTTGTTTTCTGGCCAGAGACACCAGGGGGAGATAAAAGACCCTCCAATCATCACATTAACACTTGTATTACCCCCAGAGGGACTACGAACAGGATTTATTAAAGTAAACAAGTTGCTTAGTTCTTCTTTAAAGGGATTATGTGAAGTTTAAAAATATTAAAATGTAGTATTTTCCTCCCCCTACATGTTCCAGCCATGTCCTAATGTGTAGAATGAGCCCAGACCTGTTCACCACAACTGCCTCTAAAATCCTGCACAGTCACTCAAAAAGTTGTTACTTCGGGTCCGAAGTGCCGTCATGCACAAGCTTAATATAGAAGCTGCAGTTACGCATAAGACCTGAGGTGGCAGTAGTGAGTATAAAAATGACCAACTTACATCTAGTCACTTTAATATAAACAACAAATCACAAAAGTTATCTGATCATTACAACTTGTGCATTACAAATATGTTGTGTTACCCCCTGCCTTCACTGAGCGCAGTTCAGTTTTACCCAAATCTAAAAGCTTCTCGACTGGAGTTTACAGACTATAGGCCAGAGAAGCGCCTCATTTGAAAGCTAAGACCAACAAAACTGATTGCAAGTTTTTGGTTGTGTTGCCGCTGCTTTTTTGCCATGTTTTTGGTGTGTTTTGGTCACATTTTCATTGCATTTTTGTGGCTTTTTTGTGGCTTTTCTTGTTGATTTTTCGTTGATTTTTTAATTGCTTTTTTGTCGTGTTTTAGTAACTTTTTCATAAAATTTTTGTGGCTTTTTTGTTGGGGTTTGGTCATGTTTCTGTCATGTTTTTTGTCACTTTTTCGTTGCTTTATCATCACTCTTTAGTCGTGTGTATTTGACACTTTTAATTGTGTTATTGTTGCTTTTCTGTCCAGATTTTACCACTTTTTTGCTACTTTTTTGCTTTTAGATTTGGGTAAAGGCAAACTGGAGAAAATGTGCTCATGTTGAAGAGGTTAAGAGCATTTCAGAAACTAAAATGATGAAGATGAGAGTCAGAACAGGTATCGGATATTTGGAGCCAATACCAGATATAGTATTATTACCAGTATCGGCTCCGATATCGGACGCCAGTATTGGATCGGTGCATCCCTACATATCATCACGGCCTGGTGTGGTGTTTTTTAAATCTTAAACGGGTTCTGGGAGTTTTTGGCTTCCAGTAAATTTCTGGCGGCCTCACTTGAAATAATCCTCACTTTTCAGACAGTTTCTCCCGCGCCTCGGTCTCAGGCCAAGAACAATTACAGTCAGTAGTTTGGGATTTCCCTTCAGAAAGTTAAAAAAAACAACAACTGGTGAACCCTGGAATACTCCTGTCGGCTGTCCGGGCCCGTGGGTTTTTCAAATACTGAGGTCCAGGCACTAAACTGCCCCAACTCTATATGACAGGCCCCAGGAAGCTAAAGCCTCCAGGTCTTTTACAGAAAACACTGCGATACTTATTGAATGAGCTGCAGTCGACTCGGCAGCTGTCCAGTCCCACTCTCCAGATGTGAAAACACACTTCTCGTATGGGTTTTCCCTCTCACTGAAATTAAACTATTATCAATCACAGAGAGAAAACACACAGTGGCGGCCGTAGTTAAAGCGTGTGAAATGGTCAGGTGTGTTTTTCAATGAGCGTGGAAGCGATTATTTCCAGATACAAGGCATCATTTAGAGGAGTCAGAGAGGTTTTATTCACGAATGCCTTTGTTGGTTTTCTACAATTAAAAAACCTTCAATGGATTTTTGAACAATATGTTTCTTTCTTCAGTTGCATCAAAACTTATTGGGATTTGTTCATAGGGTTAGGGATTTAATGTTATAATTGAAAGTTAAAGCGACTTGATGGAAGTTGCCGTTTTATACTCGCTACTGCCACCTCAGGTTTTAGCCGTAACTGCACCTTCTATGTTAAGCTCGTGCATGACGGCACTTCAGACCCAAATCAACAACTTTTTGAGAGACAGTGCAGGATTTTAGCGGCAGTTTAGTGGCACGGGAGCTTAGCGGTTAGCGCCTCCGCTTCACAGCTAGTAGGTCCTGGGTTTGATGCCCACCAGGACGGGGCCTTTCTGTGTGGAGTTTGCATGTTCTCCCCGTTTCTGCGTATGTTTCCTCCGGGTACTCTGGTTTCCCCTACCACTAAAAACATATACAATAGGTGAATCCTCCAGCCAGTGATTCTGACCATCAGCCTGGCTCCACATCATGGAGATGGGTCCCCGGGCGCGGCGCTGCCGTCGACCACTGCTCTTTACAGGTTGCCTCAATGGCATCGAAGGATGGGTTAAATGCAGAGGACAAATTTCCCGGGGACAATAAAGTATACAAAAGTATACAAACAATTGGTCTGGGCTCATTCTACACATTAGGAAATTGCTGGAACATGAGGGGGGTGGAAAATACATAATTTTAACATTTTTAAACTTCGTCTATCCCTTTAAGACAAATACGCCATTTTATTGGTAAAAAGCTGCACACAGAGAGTTACATTGATACAGCTCTCAAAGCTTGTCTACAAATCCTGTACACCCCATAATATTTATGAGTTGAAAGGAAATGTGCATGTGTTTAAAGCTGCCCTCAGCTACACTCCTGGATTGTTTTTAATGTCAGTAGATGTCAGTAGTGAAACCTGCTCTGCTTCTCCCTCCCCTCACCTGGCTTTCCTCCCTCCACGCCCCTCACAAGCTGCCCTTTTGATTCGCTCAAAGAGAAACGGGAAGTATCACTAATCTTGTGCGCAACACACATTTATCAGCAGAATAAATAAGATGGGTAACAAAGTAACCTGCAACCCTTGAATGCCTCATACTTGTCCCATGCTCAGAGCATTTGATTATTAAACAAATAACATGGCATTGTGAGGATTTCAGCTACAGGTCAGTCAGATGTTTGTCTGTTCACGATCTTTTGTAAACTTCTGTCATAATGCTAGACTCTGTGTTAGCCGCTAACTGTTGCGGCTTCTGCTGCTTCAAACATTTGCGATCCCTACATGTGTTAATGTTGGTGTGAGGGCAGGTACGGGGTGTGTTTGGGGTGAGGCGAGGAGATGTGGGCCTCGTCTCTGCGGGACAAAGTTATCAAGCTGTTGAAGGTGGCACATAGCGATGCAAAGTGGGAATGCAACAATTCCGGGCCGGCAAAATGGAATTGCTTTAAAATTGCTACTTCAAATCAGTATTCAGCGTGCAGTGATAGCCATTTGTTATTTCAATCTGTAAAACATGACAAAGTGAAGTGAGTCATTATTATTCGCAGGTAGCATCATCAGCACTCACTAATGTTCTCTATCACTAACAGTGCGTCATCCGAGTGCTGTAGAACAAACACAATTACCGTATTTACAAAGGGTTTTGGACAAAATACGGCTCTCTGTTTGTCTTCCAAAGCCTTTTCTAAACTGCATTGAATAATAATGGACTTTCGGAAAAGTTGACACATCCCGAACTGCGAAGGAGACAAAAAGCAAATAATATCTGAGGTCAGTATTTTCCTTGTGTGATGATATTTTTAAAAGCTAACTCTGACGAAGCATTAGCATAATTTACTTTGGTGCAGAGCGGTAACTGCGGCCGAAGGATCACGTCAGCACAGAAGGAGCTCAAGCTGTTAAAACAAAGCCATGCAAATCAGACCCTGGTCCATCATCCCCGTGACTACAGCGGCCCGAGCGGGACAAAACAAACACAGGCGACGCAATTTGAGTTTTAACCAGTGAAAGCGGCATTAGCAGGTTAGCGTTGTTTTGTAGAGGGCAACTTTTTACAGCTGCACCATTAAGGGGAAAGAGTTAAATGCTATTTCACTTTGATACCAATTTATTCTGGAATTCTGGGATCCTAAAATAATGGTTCGACAAAACTATTGGGCCACTCCCATTTAAATTAGTTGCAGCTCCATCTAAAATCTCAGGCATTAGCTGTTTCTGAGAGGCTTCAGCGTGATTGGACAAATCCAGCAAATCACAAATGCTGCTATTATTTTATTGATACAATGCGCTCTGAGAACAATGAAATAACATATTTGCCTCTTGGGAACTAAGAACTGAAACTTTAAATTTAAAGCTTGAAGGAGAAGAAGAAGAACAAGTAGAAGAAGGAGAAGAAGAAAAAGAACAACAGCAGCAACAAGAAGAAGATGAAGATGAAGAAGAACAAGAAGAAGCAGGAGAAGTGTAGAAGAAGTACAAGAGGAAGACAAAGAAGAAAAACAAGAAGGAGAAGAGGAAGAAGAAGCAGGAGAAGAAGTGTACAAGAAGTAGAAGAAGCAGAAGAAGAAGAAGACAAAGAAGAAGAACAAGAAGAAGCAGGAGAAGTGTAGAAGAAGTACAAGAAGCAGAAGAAGGAAGAGAAGAAGAAGTACAAGAGGAAGACAAAGAAGAAAAACAAGAAGGAGAAGAAGAAGAAGAAGCAGGAGAAGAAGTGTACAAGAAGTAGAAGAAGCAGAAGAAGAGGAAGAAGACAAAGAAGAACAAGACAAATAAGGAGAAGAAGAAAAAGAACAACAGCAACAAGAAGAAGAAGATGAAGATGAAGAAGAACAAGAAGAAGCAGGAGAAGTGTAGAAGAAGTACAAGAGGAAGACAAAGAAGAAAAACAAGAAGGAGAAGAAGAAGAAGAAGCAGGAGAAGAAGTGTACAAGAAGCAGAAGAAGCAGAAGAAGAAGACAAAGAAGAAGGAGAAGAAGAAAAAGAACAACAGCAACAACAAGAAGATGACGAAGATGAAGGAGAAGAACAAGAAGAAGCAGGAGGAGAAGTGTAGAAGAAGTACAAGAAGCAGAAGAAGAAGGAAGAGAAGAAGAAGAACAAGAGGAAGACAAAGAAGAAAAACAAGAAGGAGAAGAAGAAGAAGCAGGAGAAGAGGTATACAAGAAGTAGAAGAAGGAGAAGAATAAGAAGACAAAGAAGAAGGAGAATAAGAAAAAGAACAACAGCAACAACAAGAAGAGGAAGATGAAGGAGAAGAACCAGAAGAAGCAGGAGAAGTGTAGAAGAAGTACAAGAAGCAGAAGAAGAAGGAAGAGAAGAAGAAGAACAAGAGGAAGACAAAGAAGAAAAACAAGAAGGAGAAGAAGAAGAAGAAGGAGAAGAAGTGTACAAGAAGTAGAAGAAGCAGAAGAAGAAAGAGAAGAAGAACAAGACAAAGAAGAAGGAGAAGAAGACAAAGAACAACAGCAACAACAAGAAGAAGAGGAAGATGAAGGAGAAGAACAAGAAGAAGTAGGAGAAGAAGGAAGAGAAGAAGAACAAGAGGAAGACAAAGAAAAGAAAAACAAGAAGGAGAAGAAGAAGAAGAAGCAGAAGAAGAAGAAGAAGAAGAAGAAGAAGCAGGAGAAGAAGTGTACAAGAAGTAGAAGAAGCAGAAAAAGAAAGAGAAGAAGAAGAAGACAAAGAAGAAGAACAAGAAGGAGAAGAAGAAGGAGGAGGAGGTTAATTTCCAAAATGGAGGGTTTATCTGGAGCAGGATCAGTGCAGCAGGTGTAGCCCTAAAGGTGAGACAATCCACGTCAGACATCCATAAACACGGCAGCGTAACCCGGGACGACCGATACGATCTGTGCTACCGTTGTCCGGGTTAATGCGTCCACTGTCGCCACGGAGACAAGGATTTCCTCAGGACCAAGAGCCAGAAAAAAACAGTTCAAGATATTTGTTCATTACAGGATGGAAGAGCAACAATGATATACAGAGTCCATTCCCAAACGCAAGTTCATGAAATAGAAACAAATGATTTATAATTAGATGTACAGTGTCTGAGTATGAGAGGACTTTTTTTCCCCTTTCCACTACTAGAAAAAAAAAAAAAAAAATCAGATATGGTTCCTTTAAAGTGCATGTGACACGTTTTTAGCTAAAACATAGTTAACACAATTATATTCAAGATTTTCCTAAAAGCATTACCCAGCTTTCTTTAGTTTAACCATTTTTGTGATGTTTATAGCTTCACTTCCTTATTGGACACTGACTGGTAATGAGTCAAATCGCTGGAACTTTACCTTTATCTATGTCACTTCCTGCCAGCAGCTTAGCAATTCCACTTCGCTGCCTACGGGTCAGAGGCCCCAATACACAGTAATGGAATCACGAAGAAGAAGCTAGCAGGCTAACGGGCAAAGCTAACTGCGGGCTAGCGCCACTTAAACAGTATTTACAGCCAAGTTTAAGTGGAAAAACTTGTGTAATTGGATGTACAATATCCCTCTCTCCCTTTGTCTTTTCTGTCAGCGTAGTATTTATTCTCACGAACAATTAATGAATAAAAAAACGCAACTTGCTACGACACCTGCGGTGGCGCTTATGGCCTCTAGGGGCATGAGTTACTTAGTTCTGCTTTAAGGGATAAATCTAGACCACCGCGTGAAAAATCAATATTTGCTAAAAAGCATCTGTAATCATAGTGCCTTCCTCCACATCATGTATATGGTGCAGAGCAAAGAAAATAGAAGAAATTAAAGCAGTACTAAGTAACTCTTGCCCCTAGAGGCCATAAGCGCAACTGCAGGTGTAGTAGCAAGTTACGATTTTTTTAACTTATTTATTGACTTGGAGAGTAAATACTACGCTGACAGAAAAGGCGAAGTGAGAGAGGGATATTGTACATCCAATTATACAATGGAGATCATTTTATTCACTCAAACTTGGCTGTAAATACTGCTTAAAGTGACGCTAGCCCGCAGTTAGCTCTGCCCGTTAGCCTGCTAGCTTCTTCTTCGTGATTCTACTAGTGTGTATTGGTGGCTCCGGTCCGATGGCAGCGAAGTTACAATTATGGTTTTCTGGCCAGAGACACCAGGGGGAGATGAAAGACCCTCCAATCATCCCATAAACACTTGCATTACCCCCACAGGGACTACGAAAAGGATTTATTAAGGTAAACACGTTACTTAGCACTGCTTTAAATGATAACATATTACACAACCAAAGACATTGTCCAGGTCGTCTAATGGATTTTCCTTCCCCATTTCCCCATGTTTTTAATGCGTTTCAGAAATGTAGTTATTAATGTTTCCCATTCACTTTTGTCCAATCTGAAATAAATGATCACAACATGGGAGTTCCAAAGTCGTACATTCCTGTTGCACACTTTGTCAGCGGACCGTGCCTCTCTGCCCCCGACCCGCACGCTCCTCCGTCGGAAATGTGCCGCGAGTGTTTAGTTCATTCCGAAAAAACATGAAACGATTTCTACTTTTCAAACAAAGTATGAGTTTTCAAACAGAGGAGCTGGATGGAAACACAATTATAGGAGCGGACCGGGAATCTAAACAAATGCTGTTGGGGTTTTGGCAGCGCTGTGAGGCAGGGCTCCCCTTCTCCACCGCCCACGCTCTCACTGCGGGGAAACACCACGAGAACCGGCGCGCTCACGTGTGCCGCACCGCAGCGCCGGGCGAAGGCTGTGAAACGCCGGCGAGGGAGGGAGATTTATTGGAATTTGGGCTGGAAAACAGTTCATCAAAGTCAAATTAAAGACCGAAGGATTTACGAGTGCGATCGTTAAGTGGTTTCTCAGAACGGGAGCTGCACGAGAGGCGAAGTTTACAGGCGGTGGGAAATGTAGAGATGTTGCCTTTGTTAATTTTGCGCATCAGAAAACATCACTACTGTTGGTACCATCGTGCAATCAGTCACAGCCTATTTAGCATCACAGTAGCTATGAGGGATTTCATATTTCTAGTGTTACCTCCAAGTTCCAGAAACAAATGAAGAATAATGTACACCTCAACTTAGGCTCTTGTGACGTCACCTGCATCTGTTTTATTCTTAATCATAGTTTAATGTTTAGTTTAGTGATGTGGCGTTAAATATGGCACACATTTCTATCTATATTCGCTTTTCCAAGTCAGCCATATTGTACGTTTCTGTGATTTAAATCAAAAGGATTGCCTCTCAGCAATTTAGTCTGGGATAATATGAGTTTTGTGACTGGATTCCAAAGACTGAATCCCAGAACCAAACGTTTTACACCAGTGAAGTGGCATATAGTATGTAGCGCAGTTGAAAAACATAACGTAAATGCCTATGTTCAATCTAAAAGGAACAGGATGTCCTAATACGGTGGCACAGCGGTTAGAGCTCGTGCTTCACAGCTAGAAGGTCCTGGGTTCGATTCCCACCTGGACGGGGCCTTTCTGTGTGGAGTTTAAATGTTTTCCCCGTGTCTGTGTAGGTTTCCCCTACCACTAAAAACATGTACAATAGGCCATGTGAATGAGAGTGCGTTTGAGAGTGCGCATGGGGGATGGCGGATGGAAATTGGCCCATGGGGACAATCTGGTGTGGTGTGTTTACATGCATGAGATCCATGTATGTTCATTAACATGCACTGTCCCGACCAAATGAACCAATATATACAATACAATACATACATACTGATGGTTGTGTTCTTTATATTTTACAATTTCATCATTTCAGTTGGAGCAGGGGCATCTCAAGAGGAGAGACACAGTAAAATCAACAAAAAATTTCCCCGATCATTATTTGAAAGTGATTGGATTCACAAGATCCTCCTGGAATCGCCACCTTAACGTGGTGGAGGGGTTTGAGCACCCGAATGATCCTGGGAGCTCTGTTGTTGGGGGCTTTGTGCCCCTGGTAGGGTCTCCCAGGGCAGGTCCTGGGTGACGGGTTAGAAAAAGAGTGGCTCAGAAGCCCCTTATGAGAGACTAACAGGCCCGGTTAGAACCATGAGGCCGTCCTTCTGTGGACCCACCACCTGCAGGAGGAGCCATAGGGGCTGGTGGTGCAATGTGATTTGGGCTCCAACAGCTGCCCCCACGACCCGGCAACGGACAAGTGGAAGAAAATGGATGGATGGATTCACAAACCTGCCACATTCATCTACAGTAATGCTGAAAGTCCTTTCATCTGATGAACATCAAACACCTTATTTTGAATATTGTCACCCTTTCGGGCATGTTTATGAGACTATCACTGACCTTAGTTAATATGTGCTGAGAGAGAAGACGTTGAACTTTGTGACAGTTTTTGTTTCATGTGTTCAGCATTTGGATAGTTACAACCAGTATAGTAGGTTTTTTAGATTGTGGTGACGTCATGTGAACCCAGGATAGAACTGGGACCAGCTCGTGGCCCTTATGTACAGTATGTCAGCCAGGCGACACTTGAGAGCGTTTGTCATATTTTCATCCTGTGCCTATTTACAACAACAGAATATGTCAAACCAAGGTAAAACTACTGAACCAAAGAACAATTGTGTTAACACACGTCCCCCACGTAAACATTTTCTAAGTCTTCTCGGGACATAAATTGCAATAATCTGTGAAATGTACAGTTATCCTTGTCCACATAGTTCACATATTTTCACTTTGCAATCTCGTTGTGATAAAATACCAACACGAGCTCCTTGTACACATCCTTCGCAGCCTATCGATTTCTCTGAGTTGCTATTTTTACCGTGCAGCTGTGAGGAGCCCATTGTGGCCCACTGAGAGGTTAACGCAGAGATGGCAGGGCAGAAGGAAAGTTTGTGTGTTCTTACTGCGAGTGTGAGCACGGGACAGTGTTTCCATGGGGCGTCCCAGGAATCTGCGCCCGGTGCCAAAACTCGGGGAACCCCTCAGAAAAACGAGAGGAGAGAGAGAGAGGCGGACGGGGAGCACGGGGAGACGGAAGGGTTTTATGTGGAGTAAACTGAAGCGTGTATTGATTTATAAAGTGGAGGTAATGTTAGCCGAGGCCAGAGGAGAGATAATGGGTCAAGAGCATTAGCAGCGACAACAACAGCAGAGGTGTTGGCAGATCGGGCTGCGGATTGGAAACGGGCAGGTTGAAAATAGGAAACTGCAAAAATATGTCTTCATAAAAAGGAGAGTCGTGTTTTGTTTAAGGCGAGACACTGCAGGTCAATGGGGGGGAAAGTACATTTAAGGACATCAATTTGAAACTTTTACTGCAGGCAATTTTCAGCAATGTGTGGAACGAAAACTTAATTTTGAGTAAATAAAATGTTTTGTAACATCTGCACATGGTTCCGGTTGTAGTCACTTCCTGGATATCTCTGGCTCGTTTGTGGACAAATGTCATAAATAAGCACTGCACAGGTCTTTACTAGACCAACAAATCTCTTCTTCTGAGACACTGAAGAGGCACCAAGAGCCCCCACACCTGCAGCAGAGTGGAGGCGTCACAAGAGGAGCTACAGGAAACAATAAAGGGACAAACGAGGAAAAAGACTGTTGTGGAACGGAGGGAGCTACAGGACGAAGGTGGAGCCAGGGGAGCTGACCAGTGCAGGACACCACGCTCTGAGACGGGCCCAGGCGGCGGTGCACCGTTTTAGAGGATCAGAGGAGACAGAGGGCGGCCAGGTTTCTTCCGGATGCTACAGTTTCTGACACCTGAACACTATTTCGTTGTACGCTTGTACAATGACAATAAAGCACTTGCTTTAAGAAGCTTTAAGACTTGGGTAAAGCTGAACTGGAGAAAATACACTCGGTTCAGGCGGGGGAAAATAGGTTAAGTCTATTTTTAAGCGCCATATGCATGACATACTGTATTAACTTTAAGGGATAGCTTGACTAGCTAAAAATCTCAACATTGACCACTGCATGAATGTTAGTGGTTTTGGTAATAATTTACCTGCAGTGTCTCACGTTAATTCAGTAACCTGCTTATTGCCTACCACCTGATTTACGTTGGGTGGAGCCTTTCTGTGTAGATTTAGCAAATTATCCCCGTGTCTGGGTGTCTCCCCTGCTCGCTCTGGTCTCACCCATCAACTCAAAACATGCACTATAGGCTTCAACCTTCAGCTGCTCCTGACAGGCTGCACTGAGGCCCTGCAGGACGGACCAAATGACGATCAACTGTGGACACTTATTCTTTGGTCAGGCAGTGTCTGAAGCCCCAAAGTGATTTCCATTAATTGCAAAATGTACAAAGTTATGAACCAATAACTGCTATATTACAGTAAGAGCATAAGAAAATCTATATTCATTCTTTAAGCAGTTTCCTGTTGTTCTCCATTGTCTTGGTAATAATATATTTCTGTAAACATGTGAAATAATATAAGGACACTTTAGACCCAAAGAGGAAGAGACTCAGATTAATCAAATGCTTGAGGAAATAGGAAACACATTCACTTATTGTTCAGTGTAAACAGTGCGGCGCTGGAGGGGGGCTGCTGTATCCCTCACTTCCTCTCCTCAGGTGGGACAGCTCCGTCTCCAGCCTGGGCCCGTGTTCACCCGCACGTGTTTGCGCGGCTCACGTTTCTCGGTGGAAGCTAATCAGTGAAATTGCTGTTTGCAAAACCCTCTTCAGCACCGACATCTGGGAGCAGTCGCCTGTCGCTCGCCCCAAAAACCCCAAACACTGGCGATCCGTCCAGCGCCCGACCGGCTCGACGGGACCATGGAAACTCGAGCGAACGCGACTGGTTTTAAGGATACGGCCGCGCGCGTTAATGCGGACCACATGTGTGCGTTTGGCAGGACGAGGGAGAGGGGAGGCGGGGGAGAGAGAGGAGAGAGAGGAGAGTGCAGGGATGTCTCCAAATACACACGGATACAAATGAGTCAGTGATTTGACTCCACAATAACAATCTGAATCTGACATTAGAGGTACACAATATGCTTCAATATGGATAATTATATTGTTGTTTCTTTCTAAATGGTTTACAAAAAGAAACTAAATCAGGATCACAACAAACCTCAAAAGGCATTACATTATATAACCCTCAGCTAAAACTGATCTTTGGCACATTTTTAAGTTCCCAGTTGTTGTTTTTTAGGCCATATTAACAAAAAAAAATGTAAATCTCAGTCAGATGGTTTTCCTATTATTGTGATACTGATGATTTGGCGATACAGTATATTGTGCAAGTCTGGACAAGTTTACAATTTATTCACTTAGACCTAGATCATTTAGCCTAATTCAGCTTTAGCAAATATTTCTTTAGTCAGTTGCCTTATCAATTCTGCTGCAACATGCACATACTGTATTATCTTGCACAGTATCTTCAGTGAGAGGTCTTTAAGCAGTGAGCTACTTTTGCATAACAAAACCGTCACAGAGCAGATACTCAAGGAACTCTGTGACAGGAGAGTTCACCCCGGAGAATTAGCAGCAAAGATATTTCAACAAAATTAAAGGCTTCTCCTGATACTTTACTTTATTTCCTTAAATATTTTGCAGATTTGGTTCAAAATGTTCAGAGCAAAAAGAAAATGCATCTAAAATGTGACTCTTTGAGCATGTGAAGAAATGTAGAAAGTCTTTGGTGAGCTACCATGAATGGGCTGGAGAGTTACTGGTTTGATATCCCTGATCTACAGAGACTAGAAAAGTGGAGGACCTAAAGCTTAGACCAGGGGTGGACCTGGGTCCAGATCCGGACCTCCAGAGGCTTTAGTTCGGACCCCAAAGCCTTTTCATCCTCTCAATATACTTAATTTATAAGGCTGAAAAAAATAAAATGGCAAAGTTATTGATTCATTGATCAGCGTTGCTTTGTAAATAGACAACTTCATGTTTTAACATTGTCAAGAGCAATGACTGCATAATTTCCGGACTCTGGACATCACTGGACTATGTGGAAAGTTATGAAAGAAAGGTTTGCGGACCTCGAGCTGATTTAGTTGAGGACACCTGGCTCAGCCTGCCCTTTGTTATGAACCATGTAAATGGGAAACACTTACATTGTACCTGGCAAATCTAGTACAATGTAATGTGTACAATGTGTAATAACTTGTACTTTGTGTTACATACACAGTGGAATAATGTGTATTAGTAATTTGAAGATACTGTAATAAGACATAAAACTCTAACCCGAACTTTAAGCCCTGACCTTAGGGGCGTTTTATATTATGCACCTCCAAAGTACTACACATGATTCCATTGGGTATGTAGTACTACATGTACAAGTACAAGTTAGTACAGATTGTTACAAAGGAGATTACATGGTATTAAATCTAGTTAGGTATGTCTCAACAAAATAATTGAACACAAACTTCCTCTTCAAACCTGAGGATGAATGTTGCTGCATGACGCTCGCCCTGTGGTTAAACCACAGTGAATATCTCTCCCTTTCATTCCACACACTCCTTTCTAACGTCTAATCCCAAAGTGCATTTTTGAGGAGAGTTGTTTTTATATCAGAGAACAAAACCACTTCAGATCCAAATGAAACAATTAAACGAGCTGAGAGAAGCTTTTTGGACTAAAGGAAAGAAACATCGTCAATGCGAAAACAAAAACGTATGTGCGACTTAGTGTTAACACAAATATCTGCATTAAAGATGTTAAAGCTCAGACTAACTAAAATAATAAATAAACAGCAGCACTGTGGCTCATTTTGCCGTGCACACAGCTCTTCTTTACCTTGGGCTTTCTCCACAAACAGGACCTTGGAGTCGGGCTGGAAGTTGTGCCCCTCGAGGACCATGGGGTGTCCTCCGGAGGCGGGACACGTCTCCAGACTCTGTTTATCCACCAGCGGCAGCTCCTGGGCCGATCTCTGAGCTGAGGGAGGGGGCGGGACAGAGAGAGGAGAGGGTTACACCCGCCCACCAGGCAAACCAGAGCATCCAGGGACGGGACGGGGCAGAGATACTCGGTAACACACTCGACTGTGATGCATTTAGGCAGCGTTATGACGGCTTTTGGAGATCGTGAGTGCTCATTTTGGGAATACACAAAGACAAATCAAGTTTTTAAGATAAACGTTTACTGTAAAATGTGGACACTTTTATAGAGTGCCTGGATTGAGGCTATTGGCACTGTTTTTGGCTTTGAGAGGTACATTTTTTGTTGTAACTTTACGTTTTTTAATGCTAACGTGATGATACGTGACAAAGGTTTGCACTTTGAAATGCTTTAAAGAAGCGAAATTGAAAAACAAAACATATAATTTACACTTCCCAGGAGAAATAGTCACACTCTTCCTCTTGAAGCCATTTTTTGCCTCATTGACTCCATTATAATCACTTCTATTAACCCTGCTGTCATTAAGAGAATGTGAAATTCTCGTAATCGCTTTTGAAATGTGTTACTCAGAGGCTAAAACATACACACATGATAAAACAATGTGTGGGAGGCAGTGTTGGGCGAGTCCCTTTAAAACTGTGATATATTCTATATTATTAGTTACAGTTTTAAACTATATTTGTATTACATGTTTCTGTTCCATCAGCTGAGTCACACTATATTGAGTTACTTCTGAGTTTAAAAAAAAGTGCCTTCACTATCACTCATTCTCTCGTGTTTTGCTTTGACGACATTAAATAAACACAACTGCAGATCTTGTACAACAGGATCCAACTGGATTTGGTGCCGCATCATGTTTGGGGGGAGAACTTATCGTTGTTCTGTCTGAGGTGGACATAGTGATATGAACATACACAGTTTTTCCTTCTTTTGACTGCATGTGTAATAGCGTGAAAAAGTTATTTAATAAGTTTATAAAATTCGATAAATATATGACAAGCAAACAAACAACCTTTTTACAAAGCAATGATCTTTTACTATGGACATTTTCATACGAAGATTTAGTGCTTGTGCATTATTTTGAAAGGATTTTTGAGTAAAGCACATCCGGTCGTTGGACACTAGGGGGAGCTTCGGTTCCATCTCTTGTCATTAAACCACTGGCTTGAGACGTTGGAAACCGCTGTGTTTTTTAACTTTAAGTTTTGTCCCCTTTCAGGTAAATATGTGCTTTTGATTTGTCAAATATGTATAAGAGCTGTAAATCTGTCATTAAACCACTGGCTTGAGACGTTGGAAACCGCTGTGTTTTTTAACTTTAAGTTTTGTCCCCTTTCAGGGACCGGTGGTTATAACATTTGGAGGCACCGCCGCTGGGATGAGTGTAACGGGGCTAGCTTTCGTCAGAAGTAACCTCAGTTGCTGCCCATCCTGCTCAAAACAACCCAGACGGACGACAAAGAAACAAAAAGTACCTGTAGTGAACAGTGGGCTGCTTGAATAAACTTTTTTTGCAATCTGAGGTGAAGCTACAGCCACCAGGAAAGCAAAGCTAAGCTAATATTCAGCGCTACCGTTAAGCTGCGCGTGCTTAGAGATTCTGCGTCGCCATGACGACACCCAACAGTTTAACGATGGAGGACTCGGAGACATCGCTCATTGAAGATTTACAGCTAGGAGTGATCCAAGAGCTATGCAAGCTAACTAAGGAGAATTTAAAAGAATTCTGTGGACTTTTAGGCATAACTGGGCGTGGAAATGAACTTGTACTGAATAAGCCCAGGACCGCACTAATAACAATGATTACTTCCTATCTACTGCGCGATGAGTTGAAAGAGCTGGAGGACCAGGGCATGTCCCAGCTGCTGTACATGAAAGACAAGATAAAAGAATATGAAAATACAGAAGATAACTTACCTCAGCTTGAATCTGTGCAAGTGGAGTCAACACAAAGTGAGGTAAAAGGGCGAGCAAGTCAGAGTTATGAACTTGAAGTAATGGAACAAAACAAAGCAGATAACATGACAGATGAACAGATAAAACTGGCTAAAGAAATCGAGGCCCTGCAACTCAAGTTAACATTAATGCAAAAACGAAGTGACTGTAAAGTTCCCAATGAAAAGCAACATGTCACATACACTGCGCACTCCAAAGTCACCAACCCCTGGATAAAAGACTTTAAAATATCAGGCCAAATTGGTGAGCTTGGACAGAAAGATCGCCTCACTTTTTCCAGCTTGGCACGTCAAATAGAGCATGGACTAGTTAAGGGCTTTCCGGAAGGAGAGATTGTGGACGCTGTTATAAGAGCCATCACTCCTGGTATGCAACTCCGCAGCTACCTTGAAGGAAAGGCCAACTTGACACTGCCAGCTCTGAGAAGGATTCTCCGCTGCCACTATCAGGAGAAAAGTGCAACAGACCTGTACAAGCAACTGAGTTCAGAGGTACAAGGTAAAGAAAACCCCCAAAGTTTTGTCATTCGTGCATTAGACCTCCGGCAGAAAATATTATTCGCCTCTCAAGAATCTGAATCAGGCTTGAGGTATGACCCAGTATTAGTACAGAACATGTTCCTCCACACAGTATTGACAGGGCTGCAGAATGACAACATAAAACGTGATCTACAACCATACCTAGAGCTTGCCACTGTGTCAGATGAATTGTTGCTTGAGAAACTGAATACTGCTTGTGCATGTGAGAGTGAGAGACATGACAAAAGAAAATTGCTTGTGCCACACCGTGTTGCTGTCCATTCTGCACAGACCAATGAAAGTCCCACTGAGAAAAAAGACAAAGCACCTGTCTCCCAGAGTAACTCCAAAGGACAACCAGACATTTTATCTGAGTTAAAAGAAATAAGATCCAACATGACACTGTTAAACAATTTAAAAGCTGAAGTCTCACAAATAAAAGAGTTCATGCAAAAACCCCATCCACAAGCCCAGGCAGATCAGTCCCCCAGTACTGTGTCTCTGCCTGTGACAGTTCCACCCCAAATACCACCACAAATGCAGTGGCCCAGTATGCCTTACGTGTACCAACATCCGCAGTACAGCCATGCTTTCCCTCAACGCTTTCCAGCACCTGCACCCCGCCGCAAAAGACGCTGTTTTGCTTGTCAACAAAACAAAAACGAAGACTGCAAACATTGCTATGCTTGTGGTAGTGATGACCATTTCTTAGCAGGTTGCAGGATGAGAGGAGCTCGTCAGTCTTGGCCTTTAAACGGACAAGGGTCGCTCCAGCGGGACAAACAGTGACCTGTCCTTCAAAATTGTCCCCAAACTGTGCTTACTGTCACGCTGCAGGAAATAAGGTGAGACTCAGACAATGTGCACTTTGCAAAAATGTCCTTTATTGTTCCAAATTCTGCCAAACTGAACATTGGGATACTCACAAAGAAGATTGTGCACACGTGTCATGTGATACTGTCCAACTCAAGTCACCTAAGCATAAATCAAGTCCAAAAATGGCTCCTCTAATTGGACAAAAGTACTCTGTTGACTGTTACATACAAAACAAGAAGACAAGAGCATTATGGGACTCTGGCTCACAAGTAACTATCGTCGATGAGAGATGGTGGAAAGAAAATCTTCCACAAGCAAAACTCAGAGACATTTGTGAAATACTGGAAGGAGATAATTCATTAGTAATAACAGCTGCTAATGGGGAAAAGATGCCCTATATTGGTTGGCTAGAAGTCACATTCAACCTACACACTGAAAAAGGCTCTACTACCGAAGTGACTGTCCCTACTCTTGTGATGAGTGGCGCGAGTCTTGCCCAACCAATCATAGGCTCTAACGTAATTCGGCTTATAGTTGACCAGTCATCTGCCGACAAAGAGCAAGTTATTAAGACTGTCACAACAGCATTCCCAGATGTTGAAATATGTGAAATACAAGCATGTGTAAAGCAAGTGACCACAAACCAAGTTTTTGAATACAAAGTTAAAACTACAAGAGAAACAGTGACTGTACCTAAGCACTCATCAGTCGGAGTAGAATGCCACATACAAGCACCTCTATGCCAAGAAGACACAACTCTCATATTTGAATCTGATGTAAATCAACAGTGGGCAGATGGACTTGAGTTCTGTGACACCCTGGTAAAAGTTAAAAGTGGACAAAAACCTTTCATTATAGTTGATGTGCAGAACCCTACGGACCACGCAATTGTGCTCACTGGCAGAACACCTATTGGGACAGTGCAGCCTGTACGAGCTGTTTACCCAGCTTCAGTCTTCCAGCCCACTTCAGCAATTCCAGCCACAGTGAGTCAAGTCACAACAGACAGAGAGAAAAATAGTGTTTGGGATCCACCAGTGGACCTGTGTCACCTACCTGAAAATGAAAGGTCAGTAGTGCAGAAAATGTTAAGAGAAGAATGTGCATCATTTTCCAAATCTGAAAATGACATTGGCTGTATTGAAAAGTTACAAATGGCTGTATCTCTGAAAGACACTGAGCCTGTAGCAAAAACGTATTTGTCTGTGCCCAAACCGTTATACAGTGAAATGAAAGACTATTTGCACAATCTTATTGCACAAGGCTGGATAGAAAAATCCCACTCTCCTTATGCAGCTCCTGTGGTATGTGTCCGGAAAAAGTGTGGTGGGCTCAGATTGTGTATAGATTACCGTGAACTTAACAAGAAAACTATACCTGATCGACAGCCTATTCCCAGGGTCCAGGACATCATGGACGGGCTTGGAGGCAACACCTGGTTCTCCCTGCTCGACCAAGGAAAAGCCTACCATCAGGGTTTTATGGCCCAAGACTCTCGCCACTTGACAGCATTCGTGACGCCGTGGGGCTTATATGAATGGGTCAGAATCCCTTTTGGCCTAATGAATGCCCCGGCCGCTTTCCAGCGCTGCATGGAAAACTGTTTAGAAGGTTTGAGGGATGAGATTTGCATTCCGTACCTCGATGACACGATTGTATTCAGTCACTCATTCACAAAACATGTCAATGATATCAGGACTGTACTACAAAGACTCAGACAACATGGAATAAAGTTAAAACCAAGCAAATGTGAACTGTTTAAACAAGAAGTGCGATACTTGGGACGCATTGTGTCAGCAGAGGGCAGTAAAATGGACCCCACTGATACTGTTGCTGTCAGAGCCTTAAAAGACAAACAGCCTAAGACAGTTGGAGAACTCAGAGCTATAATGGGACTCCTGAGTTATTACCGGCAGTACATAAAGGACTTCTCCCGCATTGCTGGTCCACTCTACAATCTCCTCAAAGCTCCTGCAGACACACAAGTGACAGAGACACAAGTAAGACAGACAAGACAGACAAATAAGAAAATCAAAGGTGTCCCCTCAAATGTACCAATCGAATGGACTCAACATCATCAGCAGATACTGGAAAAGTTGATCAGCTATCTCGTTGAACCACCCATTCTTGCTTTCCCAGACTTCAGCAAACCGTTTATAATGCACACTGATGCTTCAAACCAAGGTCTGGGCGCAATCCTCTACCAGGAGCAAGCTGGTAAGATGCGAGTAATAGCTTATGCATCCCGTACGCTTACTGAGTCAGAGAAGAACTATCATTTACACTCAGGAAAGCTTGAGTTTCTTGCATTAAAATGGGCGGTCTGTGAGAGATTTAGGGACTACTTGATTGGTTCCTCCTGCACAATTTACACGGATAACAATCCACTTACATACGTGTTATCCACAGCTAAACTCAATGCTACTGGATGTCGATGGGTAGCCGAGTTAGCAGACTTTCATCTCACCATAAAGTACAGACCCGGTCGTGAAAATGTTGATGCCGACAGCTTGTCCCGTATGCCAGTTGACATCGAAGCAATAATTAAAACATGTACAGAAGAAATGCCATCACGTGCCATACAAGCCACTGTTCAAGCTATAGAGACAGACTTCAGCACACCATGGTCTATGGCTGTGTCACTTCCGCAAATGGACAATGATAAAAACATCATCCCCATCTCAACACAAGACATAAGCCAAGCTCAAAGAACTGACCCATGCATTGGTCCTGTTATTGAATACTTGCAGTCAGGCACAAAACCCTCTGGCCATGAACACAAGTCACTGAGCATGTCCACGAGAAAGCTGCTATCTGAATGGGACAGGTTAATACTGGACAAGGACAACATCCTGCATCGTCAAACAACAGTAAGGACACAACTTGTGTTACCCGACATATACAAAGAGACAGTTATGAATGCATTACACAATGAAATGGGACATCAAGGAGTCGACAGAACAACATCACTCATTCGAGACAGATTCTTTTGGCCCCAAATGCAAAAACAGGTTGAACAGTATGTGAATAGTTGCTCCTGTTTCAAAAGTAAAAAACCAAGTCGAAAAACAAGAACACCTCTAACCAGTATTGTCACATCACAGCCTTTTGAATTGGTGTCAATAGATTTCCTTCATGTGGACAGATGTGCTGGAGGTTATGAGTACATATTGGTTTTAATCGACCACTTTACAAGATACGCACAAGCTTATGCAACAACATCAAAAAGCGCAAAGACAGTAGCAGACAAAATATTCAATGATTATGCGCTCAAGTTTGGATTTCCTTCACGTTTACATCATGATCAAGGGGGCGAGTTCGAAAACCAACTCTTTGCACAACTATCTAAACTGTGTGGCACTGCAAGCTCCAGAACGACCCCTTATCATCCTGAAGGGAACGGCCAAGTCGAAAGATTCAACAGAACACTGCTACAAATGCTGAGAACGCTCACAGAAAAGGAAAAGTCAAACTGGAAAGAGTCACTGAATAAAGTCACGTTTGCCTACAACTGTACAAAAAGTGAAGTAACAGGTTTCTCTCCATTCTATCTGTTATTTGGCAGAGCTCCACGACTCCCTATTGACATCCTTTTCAAAGTAACACAGGAAACAGGGACAAAAGATCAACAACAGTACATCACAAGGTGGAAAAGTCAAATACAAGAAGCTTATGAAATAGCGAAAGAAAAGTCGAAAAAGTCATCTGAAAGAGGAAAAAGAAACCACGACAACAAAGTGAAAAGTTCTGTCTTGGAGGAAGGAGACCGCGTCCTTATAAGGAACATGACCCCTAGAGGCGGAACAGGAAAACTTCGTAACCACTGGGAAGACTGTATCTACAAGATTGTACGCCAAGTAAGCAAAGGTTTTCCCATCTATGAAGTTGTGCCCGAGCAAGGTAAAAATAGAGATAGTAAAATATTACATCGTAACTTGCTCTTGCCATGTAGTCACTTACCACTTGACATACCTCTGAAAGTGGCACGCACAAAAAGAAGAAACACACCGAAAGAAAGAACAGAGTCAGAGACTAATGCACAACAAGAAGCCAGCAGTGATGAAGAGGATTGGTACTACTGTTACTACCCAACTCAGCCTCAATCAAAAAATGAGAATATAGTGTCACAAGGAATGGACTGTGCTAATGACTCTGCTGACACTGAGCAAGGTGAAGTGGAAAATTCTCCAGCTCCTCAAGAACACCCAGTCCTGCAAAGACAAGACCATGATCATACTCAGGAGGAGACAGCTCAGCAAAGAACATCATCTGCCCTGGAGGACATCTCATCTCCCTGCACTACAGACACCGGTGATCTGCCAGCATCAGTGAGGAGCGACCGCATCCAACTGGACCAGACGCCACAACGGCCCCGCAGAGACAGGCATCCGCCAAGGGTATTCACCTATAATGAGCTGGGTAAGCCCTCCTGTTGCAGTACTTGGCCAGCAGTATACCAGGGAATACAGTACCCACCCTGTGGACTTCAAGCTGAAGAAACCTTTTGGAGGTACCCCAACATGGTTCACTACTATGATCCCCAGACATTATACTTACGTTGATCCCTTATAGTGCAGTAACACTTTTATTAATGGTGATTAAGAAGCTCCAATATTGACTGTTTCAAAGAGAACAGAAGTACTTACCGGTATATGGACTGTTTTCTAAACAGCATTCGAGTGAGGCTCATGGACTGTTGTATAACAGAGAATGTAGCATACAAGTAATACTCCAATATGAGTTCAAACAGACGAAGATACAAGAAATGTTTTAACATTTATGCAGTAACACAGCAAAGCTAATGTACTATTGTGTTATAACTTGATTAGTTATGTGAAAGGTCAAGATGATATAGTCATAAGGGACCAAGGTTCAAAAGTGCATGAGAAGACCATAACGAGACATATTGTCCACTGGTAACAAGTTAAGTAACTGCACTGTGCTTTATGCATTCAGGAACACCTCTGCTAATGGTAAAACCATAAAATTAGTTTATTATTGTTTTGTAAGCTGTAACATGTTCAGGAAGGTTACATTTAAGTTTGAGTTAAGATGTCGGGACGACATCTACTTTCCAAGGGGTGTGTGTAATAGCGTGAAAAAGTTATTTAATAAGTTTATAAAATTCGATAAATATATGACAAGCAAACAAACAACCTTTTTACAAAGCAATGATCTTTTACTATGGACATTTTCATACGAAGATTTAGTGCTTGTGCATTATTTTGAAAGGATTTTTGAGTAAAGCACATCCGGTCGTTGGACACTAGGGGGAGCTTCGGTTCCATCTCTTGTCATTAAACCACTGGCTTGAGACGTTGGAAACCGCTGTGTTTTTTAACTTTAAGTTTTGTCCCCTTTCAGGTAAATATGTGCTTTTGATTTGTCAAATATGTATAAGAGCTGTAAATCTGTCATTAAACCACTGGCTTGAGACGTTGGAAACCGCTGTGTTTTTTAACTTTAAGTTTTGTCCCCTTTCAGGGACCGGTGGTTATAACACATGTGATATTTGTTTCCCGTATACTACATCCTACATAGATAAAGTATATATATATATATTGTTGTATTGTTGTAATGTGTATATATTATGTGTGCTCTGATCTGAGTGTATATGTTATGCGGCCTGTGTATCTTTTTTAATTTTGTACACGGTCATTCACTGTTCACAAGATTCTCACATTTGGGGGGAGTTTGACTTTTTTTTGTCAGTGAATCAATACAAACCATTAAACCTCTCTCGCCTTAACTGAGCATGTTTTATCCAGTTCAGCTTTACCGAAATCTAAAAGCTCACAGCCTATAGGCCAGAGCAACGCCTCATTTAAAAGCTAAAAAATGTATCTAAACTGATCTGTTTCCTCGCACTGTTGTCGTGTGACTGTCACATTTTTGATTTTTGTTTTAGCGATAATATGTTATATTCCTTAGTTACTGAAAATAAGTATAATGTTTACTTGTTGTGGGGTCTGTATGATTATAGCAGCATTTCATTATCATAAAATAACAAAAACTTCTTCTTCATGACTATCATTGATCAATAAAACTATGGCAAATAAATGAATCCTTTCTCATATTGATCAATTTCATTTCACAGTAAAAATAACTACATGCAGCTGATTCATGAACTTAGACAGAGCTTTTATACAAACCTCAGCTCAAACAAAAACAAATGATTTCCTCCGGTATCATTTACACACAAAACTCTTCCATTGTCTCATCTAAACCCCAAAAAAAGCTGCTTCTGCCAAAGCAACGGCTGTAAACCCGCCGACGATAAAGTCCCGGGACGATTTTTGAGGTGGACCAAGGACTTACTGAGCACTTTCCTCGTTGAGTAAAGTTATTTTGCGGTAACTGAAGTTTGTGACAGAGATATACTGCAGAAGTCTTTTATTTTGGAATCCGTTTGATATAATCCCTCGTCCTCCTCTGGCTTCAGTCCAGCCCGGGACGCTCCTCTGCTCTGAGGGGTGCAGCTCGGGGGACCGCCAGACCCGGGCCAAAGACCATATTGTGATTTCACTGAACCATTTTTTTAACTGGAAGCTAAAAAGCCGTTTCATTTCGAGGCGGACGGAGATTTATGGACACAGCTCTGAGTCCCAGCGGTGGCTCACCTTCTGGCAAAACTCTGTGCTTTGTAAACCTTTATTTTTTCGTTGGAACAATCTATAACTGTCAGGAGAGATTTGCTCAACTGTGAATACTTGGATGTGAAGGCGCGTTTTGCAGAAGCTTGTTAATGTTGACTCAAACCCAACAAAATGGGAAGCCCAAGTAAGTAAGTAAGTATATACATAGAATCAGTGTTGTTTCGTCAGCGGGGACTGTAACGATGTCATTATGTTAACGCAGCTTTTTTAATGATGATGATGTAACAGTGACGAGCTAAAAACCAAGAACACACCCACTACACGGAGCGGTGCCATCAGAAGCGACCGGCTGCTCCATGGTCTGACCCGACCGACTGCGATCAAACTGGGACTTTTCTCAAGACAGTTCCCCAGTTACATACAGCAGAGTATGGACGCAGGAAGCATGATTTGTGCAGACGCTGCTGTTGATAAAGAATCTCAGAGTGATGGTCAGAGGACGAGGAGAGCGGCCGCTTTTGGGTCACGATGTGGCGTCATCTGTCAGTCAAAAGCTTAGTACAGCCTTCATCTCGATTTCCAAAAGGCTACAATTTATTTTCAATACTTATATTCATTTGTTGAAATAGTTATACTTAGGTATTTTTCTTTTTAATAAAACTGACTAAAACTATACTCTAAAACTAGCGGTGGGACTTGATTTTTTTTTTTTTATCACTCATATAACTTGTAGAGTTCATTAAACAGTAATAATCATTACATTTATATGAAAGTAAAACATAAATTAAGGCCATATGAGGGCCTTTATGTGTTTAAAGAAAACATTTCTTATCCTGACAAGGGTTTGGGTTATTGTGGCTCAGAGTGGGCGTGGCTGGAGCGGTACAATGGCCGCTGGCTGCTCTGCTTTATGCCCACGACACTGGGGGGCCGCCATTGCCCCGCCATTGCTGCAGTACCTCCATATCGCCGCTAGTCCCCCATTGAAAAGCATTGGAGTTTAGACACCTTAAAAATAACTTTACCGCCTGGTTTCAATTTTTTCAACTCTAGACTAGGCTAGATATTCCTCCTGAGAAAACACTGGGTTAGTCACAATTTATGAAATCAGGCTGGTTTTCGGAAGAACAATTTTAGAAATCTCGTACTTAATGAGGCTCGGACTGTTAGCATTGGAGCAGCGCGAGCTACACGTCACGCAAGGGCGGAGTCTACGGTGGAGATCCCGCCCTTATGCCCTTTTTAGGAACATGCTTCTTCAGAGCTGGGGAGGGGGAGTCTGTAAATCCTCCATGAATTCCCCCTCGACCGTGGTCATTATGGTAAACGGGGAGGAGTGAGCAGAAGCTGTCCATTTATATATAGAGTCTATGGGGGAAATAGTTGGAAATACGATTAATTGCGTTAAAAAAATTAACGCGTTAAAATCGTTGTAATTAATTAATCGAAATGAATGCGTTTCAGTCCCACCCCCAACTAAAACATTTGGAGATGTGACTAAAACTAAAAGCATTTTCATCCAAAAGACTAAGGGCTCGATCTTGTGTTTCAAAACGAAGACTATAATGTACATTTTTGGGGGTGGTGGGGGAGTGGGGGGTGAACATGTGCTTTTGTTTGGGTCATGTTAACGCAATTACGGCAAGATGACGCCTGTCTAACAATATGTTTGGAGCAGGACTGTCCTTGCACCAGGCACGAGATCGAGCCCAGGAACTAAGAGAGCTGAACACTGAACACTGAATAGAGGAGGAGGATTACAATTGTAACTTATGTTTTAAAATCAACAATCACTGGACCATAATGAACATGTCCAGGAGCATTAGACAGAAACATGAGCCGCTAATATCAGGATAAGATGCATTTTAGGAAATGTTTGTAGAGGTCTAAACTACAGGGTCAGCAGGTTTTACACATAATAAGACCTCATGGAGAATTTATATTAGACGATGATGGTTTTCTGGCAGCTCCTTTTACAGACCCACAGTGTTATTTAGTCAGTAGTTAGTAAACTGAAGGCTGAAACACACCAGGCAGAGCCGAGCAGAGACTAACACGGGCCTAATAGTGCACCCACGGCTCTGTTTTCTCAAATGAAATCCCTATAATTGGGCAGTTTGTATCTCTGCGCCTCAGTTGCTCAGACGGCGGTGGATTCTGGTCATAAACTGCTGCTCGCTGGCGGCGTGTCAGGCCCCAAAACAATGGAGTACTTGAGGAGGCTGCGCTCATGGTTTAACAGCGGTCTTTCATTTAGTTCAGCAGACTTCATCTCAGAGCCACATCCACAAACGGGACAGACTGAGGAGAGTGTCCCGGGACGATACGCGGACAGAGAGAAGATGATGTAGCTAAGAGCTGACATGGCTGTAACAATGTAATACCAGTTGTTCTCGAACTGTGGCTTCTTCATTTTAGTTTGTGATAACGTCATGTAAGCTTTAGTACTGCCTTTGACTTCGTAACCCCCGACCACATTCTCTCCAGTTCAGCTTTACCCAAATCTAAAGCTTCTAGAAAAAAACCCGTCAAAATAGCGACAAAAACGAGGCAGAAATGCAACAAAAAAGTGACAAAAAAGCTATGAGAAGGTGACAAAAGAGCAGCAAAGATGTGATAAAAAAAGAGACAAATAAACAACAAAAGACCAATAAGAACCAGATAAAAATGTGACAAAAATGTGAAGAAAACACAGCATGAAAATTAGAAAAAAAGTGACGATTAAAAAAGTAAAAAAAAAGTGACAGCAACACGGCACCAACGTGAGGCAAAAGATCTGTTTAGATCAATTTTGTAGCTTTTCAAATGAGGTGTTACACTGGCCTATAGTCAAGAAGCTTTAAGATTTGGGTAAAGCTGAAGTGGAGAAAATGCACTCGGTTAAAGCGGGGGTTAACAAGTTAAGCAAGGTAACAACCAGTTTAGACATAATCAAGTAAAAATTTGCCCTATTTTAAAGCAGAACTAAGTAACTCATGCCCCTAGAGGCCATAAGCGCCACTGCAGGTGCTGTAGCAAGTTGCATTTTTTTACTCATTAATTGTCTGTGAAAGTAAAAGACAAAGGGAGAGAGGGATATTGTACATCTAATTACACAATGGAGATAATTTTTTTTAACTCAAACTTGGCTACTGTGTAAGTGGCGCTAGCCCACAGTTAGCTTTGCTCGTTAGCCTGTTAGCTTCTTCTTCGTGATTCTATTAGTGTGTATTGTTTTCTGGCCAGAGACACCAGGGGGAGAGGAAAGACCCTCCAATCATCCCATTAACACTTGTATTACCCCCAAAGGGACAACGGAAAGTATTTATAAAGGCAAACAAGTTACTTAGTGCTGCTTTAAACAAATTTTAGTCATGACATATAATAATGGCATCTGATATTTTTTGTGTACTATTTAACACATTTACATACGTTTTTGAAGGACAAATTTAGTCATTTAGTAAAATAAAAAAAAATAAAAACATTCTCAGGTCCAAGTGCATGTCAACATCACTTGACTTATATCATTTTATGGACCAATCATTATATCATTACTATAACTACTACTACTAACAAATATGGAAATTTTATCTTGACCAAAAGTTGTGTCCACTTAGTTTCTGGTTCTTAGTTATTCACATATTATCTTTCCTGGACCTATCCTGTGTACACTATATGAAAGTTTAGTAGATGTTGGTGCATATCTCAGTATTACGTAGATAGAACCTCAACGTGACGAATGTGCTGAAGTTGTATGGAAAGGTTTGGATGACAGAAAGTTCGTATTATATCACGTGTGTCATTGAGACTCACAGCACTCGATGGGGTTGGAAGACGCCTGCAGAGACACCATGCGCCCCGAGCTCTGGGTGATGTGGACTCTGAACACCATCCTCACCCGGGTGTTCTTCCTCCCGATGTCCGTCTCCCCTTTACGCAGCTCGATGTCCGAGTTACGCAGCTTCAGGATCCCGGCGCAGTCGATTCTGGACGAAAAACACACAACGAACATTTAATATAGAATGCACAATCTCGTAGGATAAGATTCAGTGACAAAGTACTTTAGTAAACTGTATATATTTAAGTGTAAGGCCTCTGCTCTCATTTGGACTGTATCAACATCGCTCTTACTTCTATGTGAGCGCTTTCTGTCTTCTCCATTTTCTCCACTGGCACAGATCTCGCACTGCATTCCTCAGCTCCAGTAAAAGTCAACTCTTCTCACTCCCTCACATTCCTGTATCAGGCCCAGCTCTGGACCCGGCGCAGGTGATGGGCCCGAAGAACCAACTGCAGGGCTCTAACTCAAGCACCATACTTTAGTCCGGCTTTTTATACTGCTTTTGGACACATTAGCCTCGGTATATTTCAGCCTGACGAACCAGACTACACTCTTTCCTCTTCTTCACAAACGTAGTCTAGAAATAAGTACAATTTACTTGAAATAAGCAATTTTTTCCTTCATTTGAGTTATTAATTAATCAACCTAGGACGAGAGAATGATCATTTCAATTCACTGACAAATGAATCTTTAATCTGTCCATGAGGAAAGTTTTTTTTTTACGCTTAAAACCACAAAAGAATATCTCATTGCACTCAAAAATCATACAAAAGAAAATCTTTATTTACTTGCTGTTGTCTTTTAAGTGTAAAAAACTTGCCGCATGGACAGATTTGTTGAAATGACCGACTCAAATCAGGAATACATTGATTTATTTCAAGAAGTTTTTGCTGTGTGAGACCTGGCGTTATCTTCGTGAGTTGTGATGTGCGTAAATGACCTACATCCATCGCCCTGCCCTGATTGGACCTGAAAGCCCCTCCTCGTTCCCAGTGCTTTCCAGGAAAGCTGGTCTCATCGATTTGTTGCTGAGATCAGCAAAGGGAGGGACTTTAGAAAACATATAATTATTTTATCTAACTTGCTTAAAGGGACTATACAGAGTTTAAATGTTAAAACTAAGTATTTCCCTCCCCCTACATGTTCCAACAATGTCCTAATGTGTAGAATGAGCCCAGACCTGTTCACCACAACTGCCTCGAAAATCCACTCAAAAGGTTGTTAGTTCGGGTCCGAAGTGATGCACGAGCTTAATATAGAAGCTGCAGTTCCACGTAAGACCTGAGGTGGCAGTAGTGAGTATAAAATGGCTAATTTACATCTTTCGTTTCATTCCCATTATCTCCATTGTGTAATTGGATGTTACAATATCACTCTCTCCCTTTGTCTTTTCTGCCAGCGTAGTATCTATTCTCATGGACAATTAAAAAAACACAACATACTACGACACCTGCAGTGGCGCTTATGGCCTCTAGGGGCATGAGTTACTTAGTTCTGCTTTAAATTTGTAAAACATGTAGACTTACAGACAGTCACTTTAACCAATTACAGAAACACATTCGCCAGTATGACGGCTTTACCAAGTTCCAAGACATAAAATAAAATCACTAATAAAAGTCACACAGAGACTGAGAAGAGGTTAGGATCGGGTCAAGTTTGGTCAAGGCTGTAAAAAAAGAGACTTGACAGAAATGTCCACGTGTGATGTAAACCGGAGTGTGAGCTGGCATTTTCAGGAAAGCAGATCGATACAGACTAAATTTTCATGATTACAGAAACAAATTTGACCCCCTTTGGCCCCATTCTGAGGGGTGAAAATCAGCACTGATATTCAAACAACTGAAGTCAACAGAAAATACGGCAGCAGCTCCAGCTTTTCTGCAACATTCACTTATGCTACTACCTGACAGGCCCAGTGAAAAATACAAAATCTTTGGAAACCGACACACAAACACATCTCATTTTAAGGTATTAAGTATCTAAACTCTGGTCTTGGCTGGTGTCTCTCAGCCCATCTGTGTACAGGACGTTCCCGGAGCGTGTGAGGGGAGCGTGAGCCGCCCGAGGTCCCGCTAACACAAAGCTTATGTGTTATATCCATTAAAGCAGAGAAAGTGCTGATCCAAGCAGGACTACCCCAGACAGTGTCCCGGGACGGTGCGAGCTCCTGGGGTAATCTGATCTCACTCTGAGGCTTATAAAACCTCACAGCGGATCCTGGGCCAACGCTCAGAAAAACCCAAACAGCTCTATACGGCTCTGTGCAGCGGGGGAGACGGGGAGGAAGGGGGAGGAGAGGGGGGAGCGCTCTAATGTCCCAACAGAGACTCACAGCGCGAAAGAGAGGTTAACTCTTTAGACCTGCTGTCTGAAGAAGATTTAAATGGCTCATATCCATACCTTTTATATTACCAGTCAAAGTTTGGGACTGCCACAGTACTGTTCTTGAGTGGAGATTTTGAGGATCTGTACTTTACTAGAGTAGTATTTACGCAGAGAACTTACTACTTTCATTCCACTACATTTGAAAGATGAATAAAACCCTTTCTACTACATTTCTATAAGGGCTCCACAGTAGAAAGTAAAACTGAAATGCCCCATTTAAAACCCTTTTGATGAACACTCCAGTACAGCAGGTGGCGCTGTGCAGACGTACACTCAACATCACTGGCATTCCTGCAATACCAGGGGCGACTCCAAAAGACACATTTTAAAATGGAGTCTTTCCACCTCCCAAACACCGCTTAAAAGCCTGGCTCTACAGCCATTTTTTTTTTTTGACCCATATGACAATGCTGAGCTAGGTATCATATTTTTTAAAGCAGTACTAAGTAACTCTTGGCCCTTATGGTCCAAACACAACTGCAGGTGCAGGATATTGTACATCCAATTACACAATGGAAATATTTTTTTTTCTAGCCTGCAGTTAGCTTTCCCCTTTAGCCTGTTAGCTTCTTCTTCGTGAGTCTATTACTGTGTATTGGGTCTCCAAAGTTGCAGGCAGCGAAGTTGCAAGTGTGGTTTTCTGGCCAGAGACACCAGGTGGAGATGAAAGACCCTCCAATCATCCTATTAACACTTGTATTACCCCCACAGGGACTACGGAAAGGATTTATTAAGGTAAACAAGTTACTTAGTATTGCTTTAACTACGCTGTTTTTTTGTTCTGTGCAATTAAGAACACGAGGGGCGGAGCGTCCCTCCTTTTTATCCTTTTTTGGAACATAGGAGGAGACTAAGCAGCATCATGGATTCTCTCCTGAATGGAGTAATTAATGCAAATGAGGTGTAATAAGCACAAGAGGTCTATGAATATTAAAGGTACACTGCGTAACATTTCGGACTATACTGTTGGGGCAAAACAAAACATGCTCCTAATGACACAGAAAATGCTGTTACTACAGTGTGTAATAAAAGAATGGACTTGGATGAGAAACTAACCTGTTTAAATCTCAAATTCTACTGCCTTTCGTCACATCTCCATGGAGATGAGCTGGAGACGTACCCACTTCCAGTAAAGTTTATAGTCATATCTTAGGAGGGGTGAGCCTCATAAATGTTTGTTTGTACATTTTTGAGGTATTTTTCAAGTATGAAAATATCTGTCATAAAATAAATTATTGTATTTCAGTTTTGTTTATTGGGTAAAATTCTACGCGGTGTGGCTTTAAGTCTACGATATTTACCAACGCTTTCCAAATGTGTAGCGTGTGATTAATCATAAACCATATCTGTGTTAACGACTTCTTGACGGGTCATAATGTTTTGACAGCAGAGGACTCACATGGCCCTCATGTTGTTCTCGGGCAGCAGAGGGATCTCCAGGACTTTGGTGTTGTTGTGCAGCGCCTCGTGGCTGGGCGTGGACACGGTCTTGCCCGTGATGCGGTGAACCTGGTAAAAGGCGTGGGGTCGGAGCAGCCGGTCGTCCGCCGTGCCGATGAACAACTGCAGGGTCAGGGGCTCGCTCTCCATGTAGCCGTGGAGCTGAGGAGAGAGAGGAGAGGAAAGGAGTAAGACGATGTCAAGCTTGAATGGGTTTTGATGTGAAAATGACTGTCGACCTTAAGACTTCAGTGCCTAATGTTTTTCTTTACCATCCTGTTCCCTACAGTATGTTGACCACTGTTTTTTCTGAAACAAAACATTTTGATTGAGGCATGCTGCTGCTTTGGAGTCGGAAATTTGTAAAACTGTACATACAGTGCCTGAACAAAAGAAAAAAGTTGCCACCTGGATTTAATGAACTATTCTGACCTGAAAGAGTGGTTCAGGGAGCTGATGATATATTATTTTCACACATGGATTGACCACAGGTGTGTGCTGTAATCAAAGCTAAAGGAGAGTGGGATCTTTTTTTGTGGCACCTTAAAGAAAGGTTTGTGAGAGCTTTGTAAGAACAAGGAAATCCACTAAAACGAGGGCCTTTATTTCAATGGCTTCGTACCATATTGGGGTTTTGCACATACATACCGTATCTAATTTATTATTAGTTTTTTTAATATTAATATAAGATTCACTACTTGTTTCAGCTACCATTGAAACAACTTTTAAGGATCACTTTTAGTGTTTTTATCGGTGTGAGTGGGAAGATTGCTGCATTGTAATAGAAAATTTAAAAAAATACATTGCATTTGACTGAAATACATTCTAAAACATCCAACCCCAGACATAATAATGAATAGAAAATATAACTCATGTGAGAAATACAGAGCAGTATGTCGTCCCGGTCTGTGCACGCTCGCACTAGAACTAAAAGCATTGACATTTAGCTGGAGTTCACTCGGAATCCTGGATTTGACATTTTCTCCCGTTTCTCGCTCTCTCATCAGGGGAACCTCTGGGCTGCTGCGGTCAGTCACTCAAAATAAACCCGGGGTCCTCCGGAGTTCAGGCCTTTCTTACAAACAATGTCGCTTTTAGTCTTTCCTAATCGTTTCATCTCCTCCCCGTTTACGACCCGCGCCCCCGAAATGCACTTCCTAAATCAGTCCACGTCAAAACCTCCCGAGATGTTCGATGCCACAGTAGCGTTAGCCACCGACGGAGCGGGTTTCAGTGATTCATGGTTTTGTGACAAGGCTAACCCGATGTTCAGGGTCATCAAAACTACTCCAGGCTTCAACCAATCAGAGCCGAGGAAATCCGAACTCTCGATCTTTATCTTGAAGCTAATCCGCCTGAAAACTAGAAGAGGAGTGACTTTCGTTGCTTTTTTTTTTTTCTCTTCAGAGAAAAAGCTGCCAGACGTTTCGAGGTGACGCTGACGGCCCGATGACCTCAGCCACCCACAATGCACTCGGGCCCCCGGAGCCGCAGCGGGTAACTCGAGACGGGCGGCGCTACTGACGGACCGCCGCGGAGTCAGGGCTTAGAGAAGGGGCGGTAACGCGGGAGGCTGACGCAAAAGGCAGAAGGCCAAGTGTCCATTTGTGAAGCTACTGCAATGAGTAACCCGTTTATTTAAAGGGGACGTATCGCAGCTGGTCTCCATGGTAACACAGGACAGTCATAAGTGGGTTAGTCGGGAATAGCCTGTTAGCCTGCTCAATGTATTTTTCCTATAGCCGTTAGCATTAGCCATCAAACACAACAACTTATGAACGATCCAGATGTTTTCAGCTGTTGTCAACCCGTCAACCACATTTATCAAAGCCTCGTTAGAAATTATTAATGAATGTACAGACCTTTTGAGATCCTATTTTAGATACAAATTAGCGGCCTCTGAGCTAAATGCAAACTCAAATTCAGCTAAAGGAACAGGCCACCGGTTTTCCATACTGAGATATGTTCTTTCCTGAGCTTAGACGACTTGATGCGTACCTGTCTGGTATGGTATGTTTTTCATTTAGACAGGGACAGTGCACAATTTAACATTGACCAAAAGGAAAGAGGCATTGTGCCAGGTTATAGCAAAGATGCTAATTTCCACCTGTAGTCCCTGGGCAGGTTGATGTTACAAAAACTGATTTTAAATGTAAATGAATACTTGACCATGGATTAATACATTTTGACATAATTAAAAACATACATTTAATTTAAACAAGATTGGAACATTAGAACATTTTCTACCGGTCCTTTTTCTAGGTGAAACAGTCGCTCCCACATGACGTTACAGATTATGATTGCAAGTTTGTTTTTCTAGAAGCCATTGGTCTTTGTGTGTGAGCTCAGTCACGCAAAAAGACCAAAGATGTTGTTAGCATTTAGCCTCTCCTCCTTGTAGTAATGTCTTCACTTCACTGCGTGGATGTTGAAGGTGTCATTACGCCTTACAATATAGCACCCCTTCACATCCGCTTAGAAAATCGACATGTTTAATTTTGTGTAACTATACTTGGATTGTGTAACTTCTCCCGTAAACATATTTAAAAATGGGAAACGTGGAAGAGCTTGGTCGGTTCTAACTTCACCCCTGTGTTGGTCCACAGAGGAGAGGAGGAGAGGCTAAATGCTAACAACATTTTTGGTCTTTTTGCATGACTGAGGGCACACGTAAAGTAAAGACCAGACAGGTACACATCAACTCGTCTAAGCTCAGGGAAGAACATGTCTCAGTATGGAAAAACGGTGGCCTGTTCCTTTGCGTTTCTGCTTCTTGTTTTGTCGGATACACATCCATTGGCCACTAAACATAATCTTGAAACAACAGAAAGTACATAAATGCCATGAAAAGGACAAAAGATTCAATTTAAATCATCCCCGTTAAATCATCCCCATTTGTAGGAACAGGCTCTGAGCTAAAGGCATTTCTGTGATTTCTATGGTCAGCTCTAAACTGAGGGATAACAAACAGCTTTCCATAGACTTAGAGAAGGCAGAACTGATCAATATCTATCTCTAACAGTGTGAAATTGCATAATTAAGTTGCCTTCCATACATTCTGAAAGTTTCAAGCATTTACACAGCATCTTTCAGTCACAGAAGACTTTTAATGTGGCAGGTTTGTGAATCCAATCACCTCTACATAATGATCAGGGAAAACATTTGTAGATTTTCTGTTTTCTTTCCAAAACCGTGTCTCTCCCAGTGAGTTTATATTATATAAGTGTCATGCATAATTCAGCTCAAACAAACAAAACCAATATTATTCAAAGGAAGCTGGGTGACTTCAGCTCTAACATGTTGGAGTTCAATTAGAAGAGCTATGTTTGCTTCCTTTGAACAGGCTGCTTTTAGACGGGCATTAACACCTCTCACCGCCTCACACGAAACTTGTCATGTGGAACAATGGCAGAGGAAGCACTTTAATTTGCTTGTATTCTTACATAAGGGGATCACATGAGGAGAGCCTGCAGCGCCCGGAGGAACAGCCTGTGATTTAGGAGGAGCTCCCGGCGCGAACCAGCCGTATATTTGTGTAAGGAAGCGGGGCCGCTGCCTAGCAATCCTGTTTATTTAGGACGCAACAACACGGGACGGCTACTTTTAAAACGTAATTACAAACTGGGCACTGCGTTATCAGCGTTTAACTGAGCGAGAGTTAAATTAAGGCTTGAGGTTCCCCCTAAACAGATAGCTGGGGTTTTTCTCCGTACGTTAGCGCACAGTTTGTAAATAGACAGAGTTCTGGCTGACGGCAAATGACTGTGGTGAACGAGGCTGCTGCCATCTGTGTACAAGCGAGCTAAACACAAAATAAATAATGTATTTAAGCGCTTGTACTGTGCTAAACTAAACTGACTTCAAGAGTTGTGCTTTATTCATGTTAAAGTAACCTAGCAGCTCTCAAACTTGTGTCTAAAGTGGTGCTCTATACACTTTTACCAACCAATTTCAACACTTGCTTTCACTACGTTTACTTCATTTTACTGCAAATTTAATATATGGCTTTCAATCACTTAGTGTATCATGTCAGTTCAAGCTCTAACCCACAGCTTGAGGCAAAGCTACCTTAGGAGGAACACTGCTGTGGGAAGTACAGTACACTAAGCGCTATCCTCTAGTTCTTATTACAGTATTTATTTTATCTGAAGTCTATTCATCACTATTCACATGGTGTCCCCTGTCCCACTTCTCCTTGGTAGTTAACATTTCAGATGGTGGGTCATTGGTGTTGTTGTGTTCAGCCCTGTCCACAGAGAAATGGAGGAACCCTGCCTACAGGGATTGGACAAGAAGAAGTAAAGCTCCAACAAGGACTGGACGTTCTGCAGTCTTGGCCCGTCTGCTGAGGGGTTCCCATCGGCCCTTGATCTCTATAGTCTGTCCGTCCACGGGAAAGGATCCCTCCTTCTGTGGTTCTCCCCAAGGTTTCTTTCTTGTCCCACTGGATTTTTGAGTACATTTTTTTCACTCAAACTTGGCTGTAAATACTGTTCAAGTGTTGCTAGCCCGCAGTTAGCTTTGTAATAATACCAGGAGTAATTTTGCATCCGCACAGTAAAGTGTAGATTACTACGCGGATTTCGAACTACTCCTGGTATTATTACGCCTTACAATATAGTTCCCCCTTTTTATCCGCTTAGAAAATCCACATTGTTTAATTTTGTGTAATTATACTTTGTAGTGCAACACTTCACGTAACCATGTTTAAATAGGGAAAACGTGGAAGAGCTTGGTAGCTTCTATCTTGACCTGTTTTGGAGCTATAGAGGAGAGAGGGAGAGGCTAAATGCTAACGCCGTCTGCGCTGTGTTTACGTGACTGAAGGCACGGGTGAAGACCAGACAGGTCCTATAGAACTCGTCAAAGCTAAGGTAAGAACATATCTCAGTATGTAAAAACGGTGGCCTATTCCTTTAACACTTGCATTACCCCCAGAGGGACTACGGAGAGGATTAACTAAGGTAAACAAGTTACTTAGTTATTCTTTAATTTTCCTGCCTGTTGTTCTGTTTCGTTGCTTTAATGTTTCATTGATTGATTGATTTCCTACAGTATGTTGTCTGCATTACTGTATTTCTCTTCTATTTCTGATTGACAGACTTTTCAACATGTGTTAAGACTGTTTATCAAGTCTGTTTTATAATGTGTGTATGGCACTTTGGCAAACTGTAAAATAGGTGACACAAGAAGAACATTTCGCTTCTGACGACACTGTAGAAGTGAATCGTCTGCAACTTAATCAACCAACCCAGTCCAGTCGACTACTACAACATACAAAAGGTTGATCTATTTGAATCCAAAAACCAAAACAGGTTTCATATTTGCAAACAGAACACCCAAGTGTAAAAAAAAAGTCAAGCTTGCAGGCTATGACGATGCAGACTACAGCAAAAAACTCAAAATAAAAACTTAAATGAAGCTTTAGTTGTTGGGTTTCAATCAGTTTTTACCATCTTTGACTGTGTGCCCTTGTGCTACATACACTCACTGCACTGTGATTGGTTCTGGACAGTCAAAACATCCTCTGTGGGTAAACAAACCAGAGAGGGGCCTCTTTCATTGAGCATTTACACTTCTGCTCCGAAACACACTGACCATCTACGCAGCCGGTCGTTGTGGACAGTTATAGCCACGTGAAAAACACTCTGCATATTTTTCCATCATAGACATCACTTTAAAGTTGTAGGGCATGAGGATCCATGGTCAAACAAGTACACATTAAACATCCTTAACTATTTCAGTATTGGATTGGCCATTGAAAGCTCAGCACTTGTATTAAAAGCTTATTGTGACATTATTAATTGCTGTTTGCGTTTCATGTTAATCCGCTGTGATTGAAAGCTGATTTGTGGCCGTCATTTAAAGCAGTGTTATGTTCTCGTAAATCTTTCCGCCCCGGCTCTGACGGCGGTGCTAGCTGCCTCCTCTCCACATTATCACCCACTGGAGGAATCTCAAGACTTCGGACTCGGACTAAACCTGAAACGGGGCCAAGCAGGGGCAACGATAAATCAGCTTAAAAACAAGCTGCGCATACGGGACAGGCCTGTTTGACTTTAGGCTAAAAAGACGATTTTATGAGGTCAATATTTTCAATTAATGGCGACATCCATCTTTGTGGCTCCAGAACCGGTGGATACTTTTATGGTTCCACAACGTATACTTGGACGTACTAACTCAGGCGCGATAGTAACTCTGGCCAAATGTTAGATTTCTGTTTCGTGTAGAGAGCAGGAAACTTAATGTAGCAATGGATGCATGAGATGAGGGAACAACACAAATTTAGAACAAAGAGAAATCCCCATCGTCATTTCTTTTCTACTTCCCTGATTGAATATGATTTCATTGCAGGCATTATTTAAGTACCAACCGTTTCATTGGGGCTACTTTTAGATGAATATAGAGGACAAGAAGAACCTTTATCTTAAAAATGTTCATATTTCTCCATGAAGATATCGTAGATGTGGAAAGCAAATCTGTATGGAATGGTATAAATTCATTGTTACCATGGAGATCCGCTATAGATACTAGCAAACGTTGTCCATTGGTGTTCAATCCTCACAAGGACAGGGACTTTTGTCGTTTAATTCTGATTAATTAATTACATCAGGTTTAGTGCGATTAAAAATATTAATCAAAATGAATCACACTTTACTGTAGCACACTTTTGGGGTTTCCTTTTTCCTGCACGACGTTGCTTAGGGACAAACAGAGCGTAAAGCCCGAAACTATTTTACTGTCAAAGTTGTTTATTCACACAGTTAAGCACCGACATAAACTCGCTCTCCAAAATAACTGCTATTGTCTTTGAAGTGTTTGAAACGATCACTCAGGCCCAGCATCTCCACTTAAAATAAGTTAAAATGTAGGAAAATATGAAGAAGCATCTAAAATATACATCTAAAGCAATCCGGCCCAGGACTTGTAGGCCCGGATAACGTCTCTAGACCATTCCCGTGCGGATTTTGAGGGCTGCTTAAATAAAAATAAAAAGGAAAGAACTCCACACGTGTCCAGCAGAGGGCACTGACATAATGAGAGATCAAGATATAAACAACACATTGTAGCCACGTGGGAAATGGGCAGACTGTCCAAGGAAATGTCCACACTTTTCAGCATCTGTTGGCCTGCTCACTGTAATTTTCCTATAGCCATTAGCATTTAGCCATGAAACAAACCAAATCATGAGCGATCCAGATGTTTTCAACTATTGTCAAAGCCCAGTCAGTAATCGTTAATGAATGACGGACCTTTTGAGATTTTACTTTGGTGCCTAAAAGTGTCCTCTGAGCTAAATGCTAACTCATATTCAGTTTAGTTTCTGCTTTTTGTGGGATCGGAAACACATCAAATGGCCGCTTATAATATGTCAATGATAGAGAAAGCAGAAAAAATGTATAAATGCCATATTACGATTATAGGAGTTCCCTCTATTCCTTCCTGCTCATAGCCAGTCCTTATTAGCGCGTCACTCAAATGCGAAGGATGACATTTCCCCAACTTTATAACTTCTCTCGCCTCTGATTGACAGTCCCGTATATACTATTTCTTCTTTACTTGAGCCGCCATGTTTGTTTTGATGTGGTCGGACCATGCGTTTCTCTGATAGTTGAATCCATCTGCCAGCCTCATACAGTAAGGCATGATCCCAAACCAGTCCTAGTATAGAACGGGACCTGTCTGGCCAAGCCTCTAACAACCTCTGACATGTTCACAACTGAAGAGGTTTTCCAGCAGCTGCAAGTGGCTCGAGGCCTAAGTGGAAGAAAAGAGGCCAATAAGAAAAAGACAAGATCATAAGTGCTTTGAGGACAAGCAGGTCCTAAATCCAGACTTTAATGAGCGGTACTCGACCCAGTGCAGCACAGTCCATTACAGTGTATTAGTGTGGTCAGAGGGGCACACTTGTACGCAGACAGGACGGTCCTGAGCTGGGATAGGGCTGGGTGTGGTATGACAGAGGAGCAATGTGTCTGATGCAGCACAAAAGAAGAGCAATAAAAAGAAACTTGCCACACATAAAAAGGGAAGACGGTCTACCTTTCTATGTGCAGCCAAAGTAAAGCCTCGTATGTCTTTGTTTTTCTATATGGAAACTATTTGTTTAATGTATCCTTAATTTGGCTAGATTATACCTATTACTATAACTTTTTTTTAGAAGGCTAAGAATGTCTTTATGCAATCATAGACTATGACCTTTTATCACACTGTATCCATGACAACAGGATGTATTATAGGTAGGCCTGTCACAAGAGCAAATTTGATGCTTGATGAATCGTGGTCGAAAAATATATTGCAGTAAATGATGTTATTGACTATAAAGATGCTTGATGCTGTCCACTCTAAAGCATAAAAAATACTGTAAACCTTTGTTCTAAAAGTCCATAATTAGATCCAACAGATCTAATTATGGAATACCAACAGAAGCTGCAATAAACATGAAATATAATGTCACCTAACTGACTTACAATCATAACGCCACCCACGAAGTTACTTCCTGTTTCGATCCAGCACGCCAAAATAAAAGCACCATCTCATCATTAGTTCAGCAGTTTGTTCGTTCAACTTTCTTTCTGCCTAAATATTAACAGACAAAACACTTAAAATGTGTGTATTTAATTATATTCTTGTAAAGTACCTGCTGAACTAATCCATGAGACGAGCTGTGTGCTTTTATTTTGGCGTGCTGGATCAAAACAGGAAGTCACTTCTTGGTGTTGTTCTGATTTGAAGTGATGCGCAGAGTCATTTTTCTTCATTTAAAAATCAAAGTTTTACAAAAATAGGGGGAAAATGCTAATTTTCCAGACAATAAATATTGAACCCAAAATGTATTGTTTGCTATTTATTGATTGATAAGTTGATGTAGTAATTATAGTGACAGCCCTAAACACAGGGTATATACAGCTGCGATCATTACCTCTATTCTTTGCTTTCACTGAAAACTATCTAAGTTTGCCTGACCTGCCAAACTAGATGCTTTTTCATAGATATTTCAAAGACATATAGTCTGGGAGCAAACATGATCTCAATGATTTCCCGGTGGGCGTGATTGACAGACGGCATCAACCAATCAGAGCAACGCTAGATACGTCGCAGCAACAAGCGGCAGGAAGCCTTTCCAAAAACGTCCTTATTTACGAGGAACGCTTTGAACGATGTTTCTTGCTCTGGTTTTTGGGATACATTTTTTTTAAAACAGAGAAAAGAGCAAAAGAAAACATCGTATCACCCGCCGCACACGCTATTGTTTTGGTAGAGTGTGGTGACGGCTTCCGCCTCTTGGGGGAATGAAGTCCCGCCTCTCGGTGCGTGATTGGACCGATGTGGGTAAAATCGTGAAATGATAGGCTGCGAGGAGTTGTCCAGACGGTTCTTCTCTTGAACAGAAAGGAGTAGTGTCTGACAGGCCAGGTAAAGCTAAAGTATTTCTATTTATCATGTACAATGTTTGCAATGTTTGGTATCGTTGTCTAAAAATCGCAATAAATACAAAATGTAACATACCAGCTGCTACTGCTTTGGCTATATTAAGCTTGTTGTCTTTTACAAACAATATGACAGATATGGCAGATTTGGTTATAATGTGCTATTTATAACATTTGATCACAAACTTCAATGCAGCCACGTCAAGTCTCAACTTAAAACTCTTGGACTTGGTCTAGACTCTCGGGTTTGACTAAACTTTAGCACTGACTCACTTCATACTGAATCATCCAATACTTTGCGCCTCAGTCTCAATAAAGTCTGAGTCCTAGCCATAACTTCCGTCACTGCAAGTTTGGGCTACAACATTTCGGGCCATCTTACAATCCTATTTTTACAATCCATAAACAACACCCATAGCAACAAAGTCTTTAGTCCTCAGAATAGAGCCATTTAGAACTCAGGGCAGGGCCGGACTCCGAGCTGAAGCAGCACCAAAGCTCCCAGAAGCCAACCATGTAATCAGGAAGTCCGTCCAACATGCAGCCCCAGCCCGCCCGAAACGTGTGTGGTTTGGCCGGGCAGTGATGTCAGCAGCGGCGTCCCGGGACCTTTCCTAAACAAAGGGAGGTCTGTGTGGTTGGTGGTAGTAGCTGCTGGAGGGGAGGAGGAGAGGGGAGAGAGAGGGGGGAGAGAGAGAGGGGAGAGTGGATGGAGGTGGTTGGTCCCGGGAGCTACAGCCCAAACACACTCCCCTCTCTGTACAGGCCAGACCTCTGTCATTAAATCATTAGCACCCTCGCAAAGACAAACATACTCTCGCTTTTCGCACATGAGCAGTAGGGACAACAAGAGCAGAATCATAAATAACACCACAGAAATCTCTTGCTTTCCATCATATCTCGTGCCACTTAAATAACCACAAAACAGGGGAAAACTAGGGCACAGTTTATTCCAGAATCCGTATGTAAAGTCTGATAAACCTTGCAATAATGAGTTGGTAACTTTGCCAAGGTCTGTGAAAGGAATGGAGAATGTTCCAGACTAGCCAAACTTCTTTACCATGTTGATAAATGAATAAACCAACATACCAGCGGTGCCAAATGTGCTCTGAATCAGTGGTTCTCAACAAGTCTCAACACATTAATTTTAATATTCACATAAAGAAAACGTTTAAAATCACTACTGAAGACTATGTGGAGTTTAAAAATGCTAAAACTAAGTATTTTCATCCTCCTACATGTTCCAGCCATGTCCTAATGTGTAGAATGAGCCTAGACCTGTTCACCACAACTGCCTCTAAAATCCTGCAGTCGCTCAAAAAGTTGTTACTTCTGAATTGCCGTCATGCATGAGCTTAACTCATTGACTGCCAGCCATTTTCACATCAGAGAGCTCCCCACTGCCTCTGATGGCACTTCCTCACCTGGTTCATCTGTACCCAGACTCAGCACTACGTCCATTATCTCATTGTGTGCGTGTGTGTGTGTGTGTGTGTGTGTGTGTGTGTGTGTGTGTGTGTGTGTGTGTGTGTGTGTGTGTGTGTGTGTGTGTGTGTGTGTGTGTGTGTGTGTGTGTGTGTGTGTGTGTGTGTGTGTGTGGCTATGGGGAGGGGGGTGGGGTTGAGCAGTGTTGTCTGTTTGGAAGAGTGGGTGGTTGGGTGGGCGGGAACTGCTTTTAATCTGTAAAGCACTTTGTGTTACAACCTTGTATGAAAAGCGCTTTATAAATAAAGTTTTGATTGATTGATTGATTGAGAGGCTTTTCAGGATGTTGACTGTTTTTTCCCGTTGATAAACCTAATTGACGTCTATAGACGTCATTGGCAGTCAACGTTAATATAGAAGCTGCAGTTACGCGTAAGACCTGAGGTGGCAGTAGTGAGTATAAAATGGCCAACTTGCAACTAGGCTCTTTAAGGGTCTTATATCTTATTACATTATGTACCTCCAAACTACTTATACACATTATTCCATTGTGTAAGTACTACATAGGTACAGGTTATTACACTTTGTTAAAGCAAATTACATTGTACTTGATTCGGTTTGGCACACTGTGTATCAAAGTGAAATAAAGTGAAACCCCAGTCTGTTAAAATAACTGCTATCAGTTTGTTTTGATCTTTTTTTTTTTGGCTCATTTAATGCTTATTCAACATTTTTTGAGGAAATGAAAATATTTTACATCATATTTTCCACGTCTAAGTTGTATTTGGGTCACGGCTTGTCGTCCAAAAGCGATTGCGGGTCCTGATGCCATACCAAAGAACCACTGCTCTAAATAATCAGGCGAACATTGTTTTTTCTTTTAGCGTAGGATAATCAAAATAAAGCATTTGGAAGAGGACATCATGTACTTAAACCAAATGTTTGGCTCCACAGCAAAAGAAAAGCTGCAGAAGTTACACAGTATGGCTTTTGGTAATTCTGTATAATGTGTTTAGTCTTTCTGGTTCTATAATGTCGCCAGCAGTGAATTGAACCGCACCCATTTCATGTTATAGACGTCCTGTCTGTATGTTGTAAACAGTATAACGGGGCATTTGAGGCGTTGCTCTTTGGTTCGAAAAACACATTTTCACTTTAACGGCCCAAGAAGCTGCTTATGAAACAGCTATTCACAGGTTCAGACTCTTTTTCATGTTAATGTGAAAAACATCGCTGCCTTGTTGTGTTGCATCCAAAACTCCTGCAACTCAGAGGTGGAGGTGGATGGAAACCAAGTGGAATGTCCTATTTGAAAACAATTATCATATTTATTCGGATTTAGGTCCGAGTTTTCTGACTTTGTGAAGAACCTGGCAAAGAGCAAACAGAAAAAGACGAATGAACAACGATAAAACAAATCCTAAGCCCTCCCTCTCATTGTTGCCCACTCTTGCAGTCTCGCCTTAGCGCCATAAATCCATATTCACGTTTTAAATCTGCCTCGTTTATTACCTGCATAAGTGCTTGATATTCAGAAAACAGGCCAGCGAACTGTCAGAGCCAGAATCGCGTCTGCTGCAGCTACGTCACTTTTCAGCACCTTCTTTCACATTATTATTGCAGCGGCTAAACGACCTCTCCATTACTGCCATCTGAACCAATTTGAAACACAACCAAAGCAAGAACTACAGCCCCAACACGACGGGTGAAGCTATTATCCTCCTTTACAACGGGTGAAGTTATTGCACGACATATTGATACAATGTAGGGAAGAGAGATTCTGTAAAAACGTGTCTAAATGAGTTTTTTCAAGCAGGTACAGGGACCACATTTGACAACATTTTAATGCAAAGTTTCAGTTCCAAGTAGAGATCCAGCTTTTTTGATACCGATACTGGGGTTTGAGCATCTACCGATATTTGATATTTACCGATATCAAGAGACTTTCTTAGTGGCTGAGTGGCTTTCTCTGTGTGAAAAATGTAAGTGACTCTTTTCTCCATTTCAATAAAGTCATATTTTATTGGCATGATGTTACAGATTAATTATCAGTTATATCTATTGATAAACTAATGGATGTATATTTAACAAGGATCACAAATATCCTTGGGTAGAAGTTTTTTATTTTTTTATTTATTGGTTTATTTGGTCAGGTCGCCACACGCCTTGGGCTAATTTCCATCCGTCGTCCCCCATGCGCACTCTCAAACACACTCTCATTCATCCAGGCCTATTGTACATGTTTTTAGTGGTAGGGGAAACCGGAGTACCCGGAGAAAACCTACACAGACACGGCGAGAACATGCAAACTCCACACAGAAAGGCCCTGTCCCTGGTGGGAATCGAACCCGGGACCTTCGAGCTATGAAGCACTCCCACTTGTCACAGGCTGGACTAGTTTCTAATGACAACTCGTCACGATTTTCACAATCCAAGTGGTTGACAAAAACCCCAAGGTTTCGCAGGGTTTGAGAATTTTTCAACCGACCTCTCTGAATTTCGTCTGAAGCTACAGCCAACTCCTCTTCCCCCCCTCAACAAAGTCCAGCTCTCTGATCCAGTAACGGGGCACCGCCACCGCTGACCTCACTGTTGTACCGCCTGCCACTGGATCACTGGAATGATAAGCCTTGAGGAGGTTAATGTCATACAATTTTGAAGACTTCCGACGGCCTGGTGTTTCAATCAAATAATCCAGATCAGACACCTTTCTTAAGACTGTAAAAGGACCACAAAATTTAGCTTGAAACGGTGAACTCACCAAGGGTAGGAGGTTACATTAATATAAACAACTAACGGTGATCATTACAAATATGTTGGATCAGTTATTTCTTAAACTAAACTACAAACACTTGGCTTCAGCAGTGGTTATTTTATTGTATTATTTTTTTGTATTGGTGGCACAGTAGCGCAGTGTAGCGCTCTCGCTTCACAGCTAGAAGGTCCAGGGTTCGATTCCCACCAGGACGGGGCCTTTCTGTGTGGACTTTGCATGTCCTCCCTGCGTCTGTGTAGGCTTTCTCCGGGTACTCCGGTTTCTCCTACCACTAAAAACATGAACAATAGGCCAGGATGAATGATGTGTGTGAGTGAATGTATGGTGGTGGTCAGAGGGACCGTTGGCGCAGACGTGTGCAGTCGCGACAGCGCTTCTGTCAGTCTCCCCCAGGGGAAACTGAAGCTACAAACGTAGCTTTCCCCCACTGAGTATGGAGTGAATGCTCTCATGTAAAGCACTTTGTGATCATGTCTGTGAATATAAATAAAGATCTTCTTCTTCTATTAGGCTTCTTTGTAGGTATCTTTATCATAGTTTCTGATTGAGTCATGCACCCGCTAGCTTTAGCATGCTATTGCTAGCGTGGCGATTTTGCGAAGTGATAAAAAATACATTTGCAGCGGTTAGAACTAAATCAGCGACTGAATTCTCCAGGTCCTTAGCTTTTAAATGATATACAGCCCATATTCACTTTGATTTAGGTGGTAAAAGTTGTGTTTTTAAATTGTTGAGAGCTAAAACTAGAATCGGTTCAGTATCGATACCCAAAATCATATTTTTTCCAGTATCGATATCCGATACCAGTATCGGATCGGTGCATCCCTAGTTAAAAGTGGGCAAATAGGTGAAGTGTCTTGCCCAAGGGCATTTTTCGAAGGCCCCTCCCTGCTCTGGACCCTGGGTAACAGTACATTTACCCCCTCTGCCTCAGAATATGCGGTTTGATTGCCGTCATCGTGCGCCCCATTGTCGCTCTGGTTTAAACGGTAAATTGCTTGTTTAGTTTGACTATTTTCTTAGGCTGATGTCAGGGTTACAATGTCGGTCCAGATGTTTTTTCAGTCAAAATATCTCTCCAGGATTTGACCGCCGGAGCTACTGTGGCTGAGTGAGTAAAACCCGCTGCATCAATGGAAAACTCTTGAGTCATTTTTGTCTGGACAGGAACTGACGGGAGCGCTCCACGTCGAACGGCATATCTACGCGAGCAAACGATGACATCTCAGAATAACATTACCACCGGGGCATGAAGTAAGTGCGGCCGATTTTAGCACATGAGCCGCGGGACGGGGCGCTGAGGCGAGAGGTGACGAGACGCAGACAAAACTGGGGCTAACGGGGCAAGGAAAACAGAGGGGGGTGAAAACGTCGGGAGTGGGGCCCGAAATTTACACAGCATGAATCTGAGGTGACAATTGCCCAGTGAAGAAACTGCTGCACAAACATTTACAAATGGGGGTAAAGTTCTAACTGAAATTTGCTCTAAATGTTGAATTGAAGGCTAATTCCTAAACGTGTGCTAAAAATGGAAGCTTTTGTTAAGTCTGTGGATCACAATACTATCGCTGCAATACCAAGTATCAATACTTTCAATACTTGTGTTTGGAGACATTTTTTATCACACACTCCTTCGTTTTACAGTAACAACACTTTTCAATCTTCACACTTCAAAAAATGTCAAATGGCTTTTGGTTTATAAACTTTGGACTCATTCTTTTTACACTTTTTACATACAAGTGTTAATGGGATGATTGGGGGGTCTCTCATCTCCCCCTGGTGTCTCTGGCCAGAAAACCACAATTGCAACTTCACTGCCACTGGGTCAGAGTCACCAATACACTCTAATGGAATCATGAAGAAGAAGCTAACAGGCTAACGGGCAAAGCTAGCTGTGGGCTAGCACCACTTAAACAGTATTTACAGCCAAGTTTGAGTGAAAAAAATTATCTCCATTGTATAATTGGATGCACAGTAACCCTCTCTCCCTTCGCCTTTCCTGTCAGCGTAGTATTTACTCTCACGGACAATTAATGAGTAAAAAACACAACATGCTACGACACCTGCAGTGGCGCTTATGGCCTCTCGGGGCATGAGTTACTTAGCACTGCTTTAAAGGCACACTGCATAACATTTTGGACTATACTGTTGCCATCAATACAAACAACACAGCAAAAGCTTTTTTTCAGTTGATAATCAAAGAATGGATTTGGATGAGAACCTAACCTATTTAAATCTCAAATTTGGCCATGGAGACAAACCAGAGACGTACCCACTCCCCTAAAGTCACAGTCATGTCTTAGTAGTGTTGGCCCACTCACAGCAAAAGCAAATGTTTGTTTATGAGGTATTTGAAAGTATCATCATGATATAAATGCTTGTATTTCAATTGTATTTATTGGGTAAAATTCTGGGGACTTAGAAGTTTTAGGTAAAATATAGCCACAACTTACTTTAAAAGTGTGAAGCTAACAGTCTCTTCACTTTGTATGCCATACCACGATACTTATTCAGTGATGTTTGACTAGATTAAATAAGATAAAGAAGAAGGTTGGAGGTAAAATTGTGTGAACCGGGGGGAGTTTGTATCATTCACACTTGACAAAATAAAAGCTCTCCCGATGCTTGAGCGTAAACCACAGCAGTTCGAACAGACCTGCACCACGGGATGTCCTGTCAGCGCCTTCACCGCGCCCCGGCTGCCCTCCGTCTCGTAGTGCGCTCTGTGATGGGACCTGGGCTGCACCTCTATCTGCAGACTGTACTGTCCCGACGAGGAGGGCAGCTGCCAGTCCAGAGCGGGCAGAGAAGGGCTGAGAGAGAGAGAGAGAGAGAGAGAGAGAGAGAGAGAGAGAGAGAGAGAGAGAGAGAGAGAGAGAGAGAGAGAGAGAGAGAGAGAGAGAGAGAGAGAGAGAGAGAGAGAGAGAGAGAGAGAGAGAGTTATTTTCGACGCGTTTATCAAAGCAGAATGTGCAGAATGTGAACACAGAGATACGCCAAGGCTCGTGATGGATCAGCCAGAGAAATTATAGGAAGAACACACTGTGAACATGGTTTTAGACTGAAGTAAATGAGGGCGGGATCAATGTGGGTCACAGTGGGTCGTTTTCTATCTATCTATCTATCTATCTATCTATCTATCTATCTATCTATCTATCTATCTATCTATCTATCTATCTATCTATCTATCTATCTATCTATAGCATAGATTGTAGAATAAAGATGATGGTTTTGCTTCCCCCATAACTGAAGCTCGTTCATGCTAGCAGTTTGGGTTTTTGGAGCCAGCCCCTATATTTAGAATAGTAATCCGTACCTCCTTGCGAAGTGGAGGTAAGAAGCCTGTGTTCAATAATGACTTAAAGAGGGGTTAAAAAGTCTTAATGGCAAGTCCATGACTGCAGGGATCTTCCGGAGCCTGCCCGGGTTTTCTATCAGGCTTCAGCAGCTAATAGCGATGCTACGTCAAGTTTCAAGTTTATTCAAGTTTATTTGATTGATTCATGCTTGCAGTCAAAGACAGATTATCAGCAAGAACATATAATAAAATGTAATCAATAAAAACATCATTCATAAAGATCAGCCTTTCAAGTCCTGATTGTGCAGCCTGACCGCTGTTGGTAGCAGCGATTGTCCGAATCTTCCAGTGCGATAAACATCCATGTTTTTCATAGTCTATGATCTAAAGCAGTCACATGTGGACTTCTTCCAGTTTAAATCAATATAATAATAATAGTTTTCCCTCAGGTAACATGGTTGAAACCCAGTTTAAACATAATCTATAGGTCTATTTGGCTTTGGTGTTCATTTGATCTTGATCTCAGCCTGATGGTACTTGGAAGGTCAAATATTAAACTAAGTGGTTCTTGGAAGGTCAAATATTTGGAACGAACTTCGTGTGAAAGGTTTGAGAGCCACTAATCTAGTGCGTTGAAATTAGAATAGGTCAATCTTACAGAAGAACTGAGCAAGTCACTGTCTTAGATGATTAGTATATCCTACAAGATCAATAAATATGTGTAAATAAAATACTTAATCTTAGACACAAGGATGTAAACTTTTTGACACATTTCAAAAGTCAACAATCAATAAAAAAGGATGTGACTGTTTTGAAACACTCACCTGATGTACGTCTTTGGTTTGGCCCATGAGTACGGATGCTGCGGGACGTCCAGGAACCCGCCTCCGTACCCGCCCTCCTTCTTCAGCCCGGCGCGGTCCTCGGGGCACAGCTCGGAGTGACCCATCTCCTCGCTCAAGGGCTCCATCTTCAGGCTGAGCGTGGCACTGTGCTCCAAACTGGTCTTCCTGGCTTTTATCGGGATCCCCTCCGTCAAATCCACCATCCCGTCTGTCGTCAGGGCGTTTATCGCTGCCAAAATGGCCGAATTCGTGTACTGGTTTGTATTGGGCAGCCACGTTTCATCGGTCACACTGAGCCGCGGCGACGTCTGCGGGGAGAGACCGGGCGAATGCGTCGGTGAGTACGGGTACTTGTTATGGGGCGTCCCGCTGCCGTTGAAGCTGTACTTTCTCTTGGCCCCGCACGGCGAGTTCGGTCTGGACCCTCTCTGCCCCATCCAGGTGTCTTCCGTGATGCTGGTGCGGGGCGATCCTGCCGGGGAGTGGGCGTCCCCGGGCAGGGCGAGGGTGGACCCTTTCGGGGACACCGACGGAGACTGCCAGGGCGAATTCTGCGGGGAGTTGTAGTTGTAGGAGAAGCTCGATTCGTAAGACGAGGCTTCCGAGTGGCAGCTCCGCGACGAGACGCTGCTGGCGGGACTCAGGCAGCTCGGGTCCCGGTAGCCGTCCGCGTTCGGGAGGGTCAGCGTCACTATGGAGTTGACCCGTTTGGCCACGGGCAGGGCGCTCTCCTCCACCTCCTCCTCCGCGAACTGGCTGTAGGCCGTGATCTCGATGCGCGGGCTCTCCAGGGCGGGGGCGCCGTTGGGCCGCGGGGAGGAGTAGTAGCCCGACGCCCTGAGCTCGTCCTGCGGAGACGGGGAGTCGAAGTTGCCCTGGTGGAGGTGGGGCTCGGTGACGGAGATGGTCGGGCTGGACTGTAGGCTGTGGTACTGGGACGGCAGACAGGGGGCGCTCAGGGGCAGGGACAGGGTGACGTTGGGGGTGTAGCCGAAAGCGTCTGAGGAGAGAATGGATTCAGAGTGTTACAAAAACATACGAGTCGATAGTAATCACCATCACTCAGAGCGATAATGCAGGCACTCACGTCAACAAACCGTCCACACAACACTCGCTGAAGCTTTACACAATATTGACAGCTCCTACATCGTGCTAAATTGCCTTTGTGTATGTTGAACCCTTGACGAAAACATTTCTCAAGCTGTGTTTTCTTTCCTTTGTGCATATGACCCTGCATGTTTACACTGTGTTAAGAATTATTATGCAAATGATATTTCATTGCCATACAACTCGTGAATGGTATTGTGTCTCAGGGCACTTTGAATCACTGACATAAGCCCAGTTAAGGGAAAAACTGCTGAAAAAGGACGTTCCACATTATTAAGCAGACCACCACTTTCCAGCACTATGGGAAATAAAAAAGATCTCTCTGCTGATGAAAAGCGTGAAATAGTTGAATGCCTTGGACTAGGTATGAAAACCTTATTTCACGAAAGATTACCGTATTTTCCGGACTAAGTCGCCAAAAAATGCCTGATAAAAGAACAACAGGATACAGACGGATCGCCCATAATTATGGTCACAATTGAAAACAGAGGGATAACAATTTGGAGAAAATCAAAACTTTCTCTAGTTATTCAAAAGATTTGAGAATAATCTCTAATTACTCAAAAACTACTCTAACAAATGCTGAATCATGAATATAGTTTTTAACTACATAAAGACAAAGACATGGGGAGGAGCAAAGTGGTTCAACAGCCCATAAATACATAAATAATGGAAAATAATAACATGATGCTACATGTTAGCATCGAGCTTATGCTAAAGCTAGCTAGCGCTAACTACGACTGCCATTTTATCGCTTCTACTGAACAATCTGCTGTGAATAAATATCCACATGGACCCGTTTTACACTTGACTATATTTGTATGTGATAAATATGTTTATGTTTCGCCAGATAATGGCTAAAAAGTGTGAAAAACTGTCTTTCCCCTCGGCGAAGGCACGCCCCCGTCTGTATTTTACACATTGATGGGTAGCTACATGAAGCATAAACAACTAACTAAATAGGTGTCTGGTATGTTAATGTCACATAAACACTTCAGATAACTATAGCATAAAGAATATACCAAACTCTTGATCTCACTTCAAATCACTAAATCCATTGAAAATCTTCATCCTCTGTGTCACTTCTGAACAATCGCCTTGGTAACGACCCAGGCATGGAGGCATCTAGCTTTTAGCTGTGATTAACTTTGTTTTGTTTTCTTCTCTAAGAGTAACCTCCGCTTTATATATTTGAATTTAAAAAACATAATTTAAAAACATATTGGTCGCTCCCTGCCAAACTATGAAAAAAGTGTGACTTATAGACCGGAATATACAGCAATCACAATCATCGTACTGCTAAGAGATACATGGCTGATTCAGAGCACACGCGGGTTTGTGCAGATAAAGGCACAATGAGGACGGTTTCTGCCAGACAAATACATCAGATTAAGAGAACAGCTGCTACAAAGCAGTAAACAGGTATTTGAAGCTGCTGGTACCTCTGGAGTCTCTCGAACATCAAGGTGTAGGACCCTCCAGAGGCTGCAGTTGTGCATGAACCGTCTATCCAGCTTCCCCTAAACTGTTCATTGAATGCTGATGAGCAGAAACGGCTGCAGAAACTGGGCTCACCTGACAACTGATCATCACAGCTGTCTGAGATTGATGTCAGTGATTCAAAGAGCCCTCAGACACAATACCATCCATGAGTTGAATTACTTTATGGCACTGAAATACAATTTGCATAATAATTACTTAACATAGTGGTCCGGTTTTCTCTCTGAGCTCTGATTTACGGCAGAACTGCATAAACAATGAAGCGCCTCCATGTTTTTAAAGTCCTCATCTTCATCAGACTTGTTCTGTTGGTGCTCAAATCGCCTTTCTTGATACTTGTGCAATGCAAAGTGCTTTATAATACCAGCCATTGGTTTTAGCTTGTTTTCCACCTGTTTATCTGTCATCTGCTGGTGTTTATTCTACTTTAATGACCTGACCTAGACACTGTTACAGCACAAGAAATATTCAAGGCTATGTTTATTAACAAACACTTAAGGCCTGTCACAGAATTTGAAGTTCGATATATTGAGCCACGATAAACAATATTATGAAAGACCTTTAAATGTCATAGAACTTAAAAATGAGCTAAGTTTTGTTTGAAAAGTATCACCCCACTCTAAACATGAAATACAATGAAATGCCACCTACTTAGGATAAAAAGAATGAGTTCTGAGATTCCACCAAATGATCTTTCAGCTTTATGGTTCTAGATAATGAATAACCAGAACTACAAACATATTATTTTATATGAATCTGGCTCAACACGACGGCCATTTCGTCAATTACTTAAAGTTGACACATCCTCTATATAAAGTTCTCTAATGAAAGCCGCTATTGTCCAAAGGAAATTGCGTTTGAAGCGACACATTTCACATAAATCAGATCTAAAAGTCAAACCCAGGTGTCTTTTCCAGAACGTGTTGCCAGTTCCATGTAAGTAGCTCATAAAACATTGGATTATGAAAACAGCGCACTGCTTGGGTTGGCTCTGTCCGTGTTCTTACAGCCATCGAAAAGAAACACCGGGGACATGGGGAGTGGTTTAGCCGCCCGCTGTAAAGGTGCGCGCTGTACCCATTTCTTTAGCTCTGAGGTCAGCGGCAACACGAGGGAAACACAAATATCACACGAGGAAACAGGACATTGTTGGTCCCATAAGCTGTCGATAATTTGATCCTGTTTTGGAAAACTTGCAACCTTCATCGTCGTAGTGAAGCTTAAAGGGATGTTTCAGGATTTTTGACATAGGGCCTCATTTCCCAGTTATACAGAGTGTTGTTGATTTCTGGATATATTTTTTTTGTAATTCATGCAGTTCTTATATTTGAACAGTTTCGTGGCGCTAGGCTAGTGCAAGGCTAGTGCATTTCTATGGTATCAGCTAGCCTGCATTAAAAACAGTCTGACCCGCTCCACAGTGCACCTGAGGTAAATCACTTATAACACCAGACTAACCATATAAATGTGTCGATAGAATAATTGTAACCATTTTGCATTTGAAATACCTTATATTTGAGCAGCATCAGCTTCGTGGTTGTATAAGCTACGCAGCAGCGGAGTGATCTGCTAGAAAATAGTCCCTCAAAATGCGATCATTCATGTGGTGCATGGTCAGTTATATTCCAAATATTATTCTATCAACACATTTATATGGTTAGTCTGGTGTTATAAGTGATTTGCCTCAGGTGCACTGTGGAGCAGGTCAGACTGTTTTTAATGCAGGCTAGCTGATACCATAGAAATGCGCTAGCCTTGCACTAGCCTAGCGCTACGTAACTCTTCAAACATAAGAACTGCATGAATTACAAAAAAAATATCTCCAGAAATCAGCAACACTCTGGATAACTAGGAAATTAGGCCCTATGTCAATAATCCTGAAACATCCCTTTAAGTTGTCGACTGGACTGGGTTTGGAAGCTATAGTTATATATACGTCCTCAACTCAACCAAAACCAGCAGTCGACGACTTAAGTTTCACTATGATGAACACTTCCTGGACAAATGAGACATATCCACAAACATTTGGCAACTTTCTATTCTGTTTCATTTATCCAAGTTCTGGATTGGCACACAAAGTGCTCACTTCTCTCTAACTTCACAACTGTCGACACAATGAAAAGATAAAGTGAAACACACATTGGAATAGCTCATAAAAGTAGTTATATATAGTTAGTCATCTTCATTCTCCAACACACAAAGCACTTTCAATGTAGGTTTCTTGACTTAGCTATGTCAATGATATCTTTGGTCAATTTCATATTAACGGCCGACAATTTTACTGTATGTAACCAAACAAATCAAGTGTGTAGACTCTGACATGTGTGGGACAAACACTGCCCATCTAATTACAAAGCATCTCATGAACTCTCAGGCTTGTTTTGTAGCATTTCTGTGACAATGACCCTGAAAAGTGACCCTGCGAGTTATGAAATGTGCCGATAAAGTCGTCCCTGTGAAGGCTAGGGATATTTCTATAAAAGTTAGGCATGAGTTGGGACCACAACATGTTAATTTAGTGGCTTTCTCTTGCATTGTTTGTAATATAAATACAATAAATGCATAAAATGTCAGGTATAGGGCCTTTAAGTTAAATGAAATTGACCATATTGTTCATAATCAGGGCTTGGCATCAGTGTTAATTTTGACAACATATTTTAATTTAGTTTTAGTCTTCGTCTTTTGACTAAAATGTAATTTAATTTTAGTCGAGATTTAGTCAAAAAAATTTTAGTTAATAATTTAGTCAGCTTTGTTTTTATAATATGTATTATAATCATATTTAATAAAGCTCTTTTGCTTTATGGAGCTGCTCCACATGATAAAGCTCAGAGCTGCTCCTTTGGCAGAGAATTTAAATGATCTGAGGCTCTTTCAGACTATGAACAGAAGTTTGGATGATTTTAGTCTCTCCCTTTCATTTTTATTTAGTCTTATTTTAGTCGACTAAAATATCTGGACATTTTAGTCATAGTTTTAGTCTCATGAGAAACTTTTAATTTAGTTTTAGTCCAATTTGAGTCGTCAAAAATAACACTTTGACAAAAATTAAGACAAAATATTTTAGTCGACGAAATTAACACTGCTTGGCATGAACACAAACCAAACAGTGGGATTATTTTTTTCACCTTGGCCAATTGAGGTAGATCTGATTAAGGAAATGAACTCATAGGCCCATTTCTACCATGGACTTGTTGTAGGCTATAGATCAGCTATACCATGAATCAAACATATAGCAAAAACGTCATAACTTGCAGCGAATACAACTTTTAAGTGGCTACACAGCATTTGAAACCAAAGAGTTTAACGCAAAAAAAACAAAAAACAAAACCCTGATCTCAATCCAGGAGATGAGCCACAGCCTGGAACGTGGGAACTGCAGCTGCGGTCGCGCGGTCCTCAGATGAAAACGACCACATGGTGAACACCGATACAGGCAGGGAGACAGACGGAGCACCCACAACTGCAGCGAATTAGACACAATTATGGGCCCCGCTATGAAGACATGACATCAGCTCTGCACCTCATGACTGTCTCTCATAAAAGCTAAATTTAACACTATACAGGACCTGGCGCTGACACAGAAGCTGAAAGTAAAGTGCTATACTTAGACCTGCAGGTGGCCCCGGGGGATTTTCAATACTGCCCCGATACCGAATCATTAACGAGGCTAGTTCTGCAAAGTGTGGGACTATTTTAAGAGCACTTTGTCGGTCAGAAAGGACACGCCCACATCGCTTAAATCAGATGGGCGGGTGCGCTACTTACGCCAAACTGCAGCTTTAATATCGACGCGTAATATCACACGTTCATCCAAGCCGTACAATCTCTCTCACCGGGTTTTCTGCATGTTAAGCGACAATAACTCTGTAAAAGTTACGTGTTGCGTGATGCAGCTGATGAAGGATGAGCTTACCTTCTTCTGCCGACTTCATTTTGCGTTTATTGCGCTGAAAACAACGTGACCAACAACTCGAACTCTTCTGATTATAGCGGTAATGGATCCATAAAGCGGTGATGGTGTATATTCCCAAGAGCTTGTTTGAATGAAACGACACGAAAACTGGAGGTGTTCCTGTTTAAAAAAGAAAAAAGAAAAGAAAAAAGAAAAGAACTCGTATCCAAAGTAAAAGCAGATGCGCCTCTGGGTTTAAAGCTATATTTGGGAGCGCGCGCCAGTGTGTCTGGGAGATCCTGGCTCGCTCGGGTCGGCCGTGACGCACTGCACGAGCTCGTTGAGGACTCGGGCGCTTTTAAACCGGGGGATCACCTCCTCGGATCGCACGCGCCGCCCCCCTTTCAGACTTCAGACAGTGACGCACGAGGCTCGTCCCATGTCGACCTCCAGATCCGCGCTCCCTCCGCGGGGTTTCCTCCAATTACAGGACTTTAGAGTTTGTGAATGGAAAACATGGTAAGAAAAAAGACGTACAGGAATGGACGAGACAAGTGTAAAAACGAAGAAAAGGGTTGTGTAGGAATGAGCCTAAATAAGCCTGTAAATGATGAGAAGCACCACGTGTTTATCACTTTGTGGCAGGGGCGGATGGGACTGGAAAACAGCCCTGGACTCTGACCAGCCTGGCCCAAATTAGCGTAATTGTGACACTTCCACAAATACATATTTTAACGTCTTACCACCCGCCTTAACATTAACGACTGCATTTTCCCCAGTTCGGCTTTTTATTATTATTTTTTTGACTGGTATCATCAGCAAAAAGAACGGGAAAGGTGGTCGTAGAAACAGAAGCAAAATCATTAATGTAAATAATAAATAATAACGGTCCCAAAATTGAACCTTGTGGTGCACCATACTCCACGGAATTCCTTTTAGATTCATTTTCTTTTTATACACGGCTTTACCCAAATCTAAAAGCTTCTCGACTGGAGAGCAACAATGTAACGCCTCATTTGAAAGCTAAGACCTACAAAAGTGACGGAAACTTTTTGTCACGTCGCCACATTTTTGGCATATTTTTGTTGTTTTTTAAATAATTTTTCCATAATTTTTTGGCCGTGTTTTTCTCACGTTTTTGTTGACTTTTCATCCTCTTTTTCTCGCTATTTTGATGCTTTTCTTTTAAGCTTTTAGATTTGGGTAAAGCTCGGTTGAGGCGGGACTGGTGGCCCTAGAGCCTCTTCCAGAATGGACATATGGCCAGTCCGCCCCTGCTTTGTGGCAGTGGTCATTTGCCTCAGAGACCTTTTTTTAAAGTGATAGTCTGTAAGTTTGCAAAGTGAAGAGAGATCAAATGAAATCTGAAAGTAAACAATCAAGCTCCCTCCCCCTCCCTCCTGATTGGACCTGACAGGCCGGTTCACAGGAAGAGCTCGTCTCATTGGTCAAAGTGGTATCCCGGGGATTGTGAGTTGCTGAAATCAGCGAATCGAGGGAAAAAATATTATTCTCTAGTTTTACTTATGCTTCCTCAAAAGACCCAGGCAGTCAAGTGGACACTAGGGCTGCTCGATTATTGAAAAAATAATAATCAGGATTATTTTTGTCATAATTGAAAGTCTATCTTTATTTTATTTATTTATTAATCAAAACACTACACTACACTTTATGTTTTCTGGACAGTCATAAAAGTACAAATGATTTCAAGTACGCCTTGATTAAAGAGAGGTCCCTGTTTCACACCTGCCCCCTGCTGGCCAGCCCTCACACCTGCGCAAGTAAACTGAGCAGCGCGGCCTGATGACATCATCACACAGCGCCGTTTGTTTTTATGTCAGACAAAAGCATGAGCCATGGCACGTGAAAAGCGAAGGGAAAATAATCCCAGCGGCCTGAAATAACGCAAGTCTGCTTTACAAAAAAAAAAATGGCCAAAGAAAAAAAAAATGAAAAAAATGAAAAACAAATTTGAAAAAAACAATTATAATCGATTTTTTGCGATTATGCTAATTTTGTAATCGTTAACTGTTGTAATCAAAATCGTAATCGAATTTCGATTAATTGCACAGCCCTAGTGGACACGATCTATTAAATTTGTAAAACATTTAAACTTACAGACACTTTAAGACAGACGAGACGATGCCAAACAAACAACAGAGAGGAATGTTTGTGCACTAGCTCTCAGTCATACAGGCGTTTTCCATCGTTGATACAATGGGAAATTATGTGATAAATCAACTTCCTGCACTTAAGCTTTAAAAACAACATGAACATTTACTTTGGACAGATTCAGCATCATTTATGACCAAAGGCTGTGAACAAAGTACTTTTCATAAGTAGAAAAGGAAATAAAGAGCTGTCTGGCCCAGATGGAGGTCTGATATGACCCCGGGCCGATTATTAGTCAGTGCTTTACGGACAACTTAGAATTATTATCAAGCAAAACTTCTAAAGTCTGGTTTAATAATGTTGAGATTGTTTACTTTGTGACTTCAATTCACAAATATCATCTGTTTTCAATGAACTGAAACAGAGGAGGAAGACCTTTGTGCTCTTGAACTCTGCACAGACGTGATGAGGACTGTGTTGTCAGTTTACACTTACTGGACTTACTTGCTCACTTTCTCTATGTCGTAAATGAATGTTATACGCTACTTCTTTAGATGCAAGTTGGTCATTTTATACTCGCTACTGCCACCTCAGGTCTTATGCGTAACTGTATATTAAAGCAGTACTAAGTAACTCTTGCCCCTAGAGGCCATAAGCACAACTGCAGGTGTCGTAGCAAGTTGTGATTATTTAACTTAGTAATTATCTGTGAGTAAATACTACGCTGACAGAAAGGGCGAAGGGACAGAGGGATATTGTACATCCATTTACACAATGGAGTGACTTCCTGTTTTGATCCAGCACACCAAAATAAAAGCACACAGCTCGTCTCATGGATTAGTTCAGCAGGTACTTGCAACATTACAAGAATATAATTAAATACACACATTTTAAGTGTTTTGTCTGTTATGATTTAGGCAGAAAGAAAGTTGAACTAATGAACTGCTGAACTAATGAATAAGATGGTGCTTTTATTTTGGTGTGCTGGGTCAAAACAGGAAGTCACTTCTTGGGGGGCATTGTTTTGATTTGAAGTTATGCACAGAGTCAGTTAACACCTTTTTGAGTAACTGCAGGATTTTAGAGGCAGTTGTGGTGAACAGGTCTGAGCTCATTCTACACATTAGGACATGGCTGGAACATGTAGGGGGAGGAAAATATTTTATTTGAACATGTTTAAATTCCGTCTAGTCCCTTTAAGTCATATAATTTGAATTGAATTGAAATGCAGTGTCAATATTCATCTTCAAATCATCTTGGGGCACCCAGGTCAGAGGCTCTTGGAAACCACTATATAAGTCTTAAATACTCTGCAAATAGATAATGGTATGGTGTCTTATTTTGTCATGATTCTAGCGACTATCAGAAATGATGTGTCTGTAACTATGAGTCTGCCTGATTCAGCTACTTATTCAAGGGACGCAGACTGTGACATTTTGACTAAATCATCCTCTGAAAGTTGATGAAATTCTCTTGAGAACCCCTCAATCTCTAAGTACCATCAGCTGCATGTATAACTGCGTCGGTCTCCAGTCTGTGATGTTAATGAGAAGGAGCTGTGTATCCTGGAGTTTCCACCGCTTTATCGGCCGCATCTTCTGCTTTTGGCCCCGAACTCAAACGCATCATTACAGACCGACTGTTGCACAAGGAATTCTCCCTAATCAAGATTTATGCGGCGAGTGAGCATTCAAAACCTCGACTACTGACGCTTTCACTTTCAAAGAGACGTTCATCAAAGCCACGCACATTTCCTGGCTGCGGCGATCGGAGAAAACGCAGATAAAACAAGCCAGGACATATCAGTCATAAAGCATAATATAAACTCTCTGGATCGTTTCCACTTCCTCCTTTTAAACATATCATTATAAAGTACATGCACGTATGGAAATCACTGCTGTGCACCCAGTCATTTGACAAAACAACCCAGCTACACTTTTATGAACAGTAGCAAAAAAACTTTCAACATCATTAACCCGTTTTCACAGACAAGAGAACATGAGAATGACTATTTAATATAGGAAATATAGGTTCCGTCAAAAGGAGCCAGCTGAGGAAGGAAGGAAGGAAGGAAGGAAGGAAGGAAGGAAGGAAGGAAGGAAGGAAGGAAGGAAGGAAGGAAGGAAGGAAGGATGGATGGATGGATGGATGGATGGATGGATGGATGGATGGATGGATGGATGGATGGATGGATGGAAGGATGGAAGGAAGGAAGGAAGGAAGGAAGGAAGGAAGGAAGGAAGGAAGGAAGGAAGGAAGGAAGGATGGATGGATGGATGGATGGATGGAAGGAAGGAAGGAAGGAAGGCAGGAAGGCAGGAAGGAAGGAAGGCAGGAAGGAAGGAAGGAAGGAAGGATGGATGGATGTTCCTGGCTTTACCTGGAAAATGTCTAAATGAATCAAGACTGAATCTGAAAAATCTGAAAAAAGTAGTTGTAGATGGAAACTGCCACCACTCTCGTACACTTTAGTGGAAACCAGATGTCAGATTTGTTCATTTTTGTCGGTAGAGGAGATGTTGGAGTTTAGTTTCAGAGATCTGCATTTTCTGCATCTGCATTTTGAGAGATACAAAGCAAAACTGTCCTGTGAGAGTGAAAGAGGGTTCTGCATTTTGAGATCTTCTTCCACTCCTCTCTCCTCTTTACCGACAAAGGTCTATCTTGAGCCTCTCGATACAGGCGCCCTGTCCCAAAGCTGACGGGGAATGTGGAGTTTACCTTATCAGCTGGGCGACAGGTTTCTGCAGTGGCCTTAAAAAGATGTGGCACTTTTTCCAAAGGTCAAAACAACAAAATTACCTTCACATAAAGTTAAGTGTTTTCAAACGCCGATGTAGTGATCTCTCGGAAATGTAATCACCTCTTTAACATGAAACCAATGCTCGTTCATTACATTTTGAAGCACCAAAACTTCAAAACAAACCTAAAAATTCCAGACTTCAAGAATAAACTTCTTAATAAACTCTCCTCTCTGTCTCCTCGCCCCATGTCCCGAACCCGCCCTGTCCTCACCCCATTTACCCCTATCTCCACACGGGACACTAATATCAGCAGGTGTGAAACTTGTAGACGTGGCTCCCCTATAGCAATGCTTTGACCTCATGGAAATGCACTCTTGGCGGGACCGGAGGGAGGGGGAGAGGGGGGGGTTAAATTCTGCCATGTGCGGCTGTAAACAGTTGTAGCATGTGGGGAATAAATAGGCCGCGCTGATTGACCGGTGCCTCTCTCTACGTCACGCGCTGTTACTGTGCGAAGTGTTTCCGCACAAACCTGCAGCTTGTTAGTGCACGGTTATAGACGACAGAGCCACTCCAGAGGCGCACATGCATTTCTGCAAGAGGATGCAAGGCAGAAAATTAGAAGGCTTAGACGATCTGTTGATGCAGATGGGGAAGTACAACATTGCAGTTGTCCTTAAAGGAACAGGCCACGTTTTTTCTCTACTGATCTATGTTCTACCTGAGCTTAGACAAGTTGATACGTACCTGTCTGGTCTTTGTGTGTCCCCTCAGTCACGCAAAATGACCAAAGAAGTTGTTTGCATTTGGCTTCTTCCAACATATTCCTATAGCTCCAAACATGGTGAAGTAAGAAGTGACCAGAGACCAGACAGGTACGTATCAACTCGTCTAAGCTCAGGTAAGAACATATATCAGTAATGGAAAAACGGTGGCCTGTTCCTTTAACCTCTCAGTCAAAGTACCTCTAAATATTCAGCTTTCAAAATAAAACAAACTGCTTTCCAACAAAAAACAAGGTCACAAGCTCTAATATCTCGTGACGTTCTCTGTGGAATTGATTCAATAAGCTTCTGCAATGTCAAAAGATCCAGTTTTGCATTAATGTTTCACCAAGGTCTTGTAAAAGCCATCTTCAGAACATCTCAAAGATTTTATTTCCTTTTATTTATTAAGCAGGAAAGAAAACAAAATCGGGCCCGGCTCAGTACAAACGGATTTGCAGAACACACAAACACAGCAACATCAGCTCAAGCTCAACACAAAAGTCACACATAAAAGGAGGAACGCACTGGTGTGAGGCGATGGTGTCCGTCACTAGTGGTCGCAGCGATAGCCATAGGCCAGATGTTTCACCACAGTCTTTTAGGTGTTCCTGTAGTGAGGTAAGGGTAAGATTTGGTTTGTGGTGGATCCGGTTGAGCGGTGGGATCGAGAGCTGGGTCTTGGGACCAGAGCAGACCATGAGTTGACCAGTTGTTGAGCAGATGGAAGCTTAATCCCGTGGCTCAGGGCAGAGTTCTGGAAAGTCAAGGTCTGTGACACAGCAGTGCAACGGTGAGTCCAACCAGGGAGCCTGCGGTGGGTCTTTTATGCTCTGTTAGTCTAGACACAGGTTCCAGCATTTCCTTAGTTGTGAGCGTCCAATCTGGGAGACAGTAGGACAAGGTGGAACGTACAATGGCATGCAAGTACGTTTTTGGTTTAACTTCTTTGTGAGGTTTTGTATGTGGACACTTTGTAAGGTGAGAGTCAAGGGTTACTCCCTGGTTTCATAGTTCGATACAGTTGAGAGTTTTTGGTTTGCAATGACAAGGGGGTTGGAGATGGTCAGGTGTCTCCAGGCAGTTCATGCATTCAGTTTTCTTAATGTTGATAGTTAAATGATTGTCTTGGAGCCGCCCATGCAAGAACTGTAAATGTGAGTTGAGCTTTGATTAATGATTCTCAATGGGGTTAAGATCTGGATTGTTGTGGCCAATCCCTGTGTGAAAATGATATCTCACACTCCTTGAACCACTACTTCAAAATGTGAGGAGCCTGATGAATCCTGGCATCGTCATCTTGGAATTTAGCCACGTGTCATCAGGGAAGAAGAAAAATCCATATAACCTGGCCATTCAGGAAGTTCAGGTCTTATTCTTTGGGCACATAGTGTTGCTGAACCTTAACCTGACCAACTGCAGGAACCCCAGATCAGAACAGATAAATAAATAAATCCAGGTGGTGAGTTTATTTTGGTCAGAGAGTGAAGTATGATATAATCCAATGGTTCTCAAACGTTTCACACCAAGGGCCACCTCATAAAATCTGACCTTCCAAGCACCACCAGGCTTAGATCATGATCAAGTTACAACTAAACCTTGTCTTAACCAGAAAAAGTTTGAGTTTACAATCATTTATTTATCTAAACTCTAAAATATGAGCCTGTTCTCCACCGTGAACAAAGCAGACCCGCTCTCTGAAATGTCAAAGCTCTTCGATCTTTTAGGAGATCGTAAAAGCTGGGGGTGTCTTCCTGGTGCCCTCTGGACGCTCCCCTCGGTCAGGCATGTTCCACCAGAACCAGGCCAAGACATGGCGCTGCATATTTGGCCCGCGAACCCTGGGGATCCCCTTGGAGGTGCTGCAATCTCGCTCCCGATCTTTATTTCTATGGCACATTTAAAAAACAACTGCTGAGCAAACAGACGAACTGAGGGGAAAAACAAAACACTCATCCATAAAACAGCTAAAAACAGTGTCTGAACATCTTAGAATAAAGCTGGAGATCGACTGATCCAGCTTTTTTTGCTTCCAACACTGATACCGGGGGTTTGAGTATCTGCCGATTTCCGATATTAACCGATACCAAGAGACTTTCTCAAAAATGGCTGCTGTGTGACATAAGTGAATGCTCCTCTTTTCTCCAGTGTCAGATCAAAAGTCTTATATTTTCGTGCAAACGAGATGTTACTTAATAATTATCCATTATCTATTAATAAACAAATGAAAAAACAAACTTTTCTGCACTAAATATTCTTTACTTTTAGTTTACATTAATATAATGACGCACATACATTGATCATTAACTTGCATCACAAATGTGCTCGATCAGTTATTCTTTAACAGCCTTTCATAAACTAAAATACAAACACTATGATTTTATTACTTTAGGTGAAACAGTCATGGTTTTCTGTCTCGGTTATTTGCCGTTAGCATTAGCATGCTGTTGTTAGCAGCATTTCGCACAGCGATACGACCAAAAATACTTCTGCGAGTGCGATTGAATTCTTCTGGTTGTGTTTTTAAAACGGCCACAGCCAAAGCAGGTAGGCTTTCAGTCGGTTCAGTATTAGATATTGCAGATGCCCATTACCGTATTTTTTGCCAGTATTGGCTCCGATATCCGATACCAGTATCACATCGGTCCACAGTATCGGCCATCGCTAGTCAAATGTGTGTTTTTAGCAGAGTTTTAAAATGCTCCAGTGTCTGTGCGGCTCTAACGGGCTGTGGACACTACCTTAATACATTGTACCCAACTAAAATCAGTACAATGTAATGTGCTCTGTAACAATGTGTAATAACTTTAGTACATACACAATAGAATAATGTGTTTTAGTGCTTTGGAGGTACATAATATGATGTAAGACCTTAAAGTCAGAGTTAGAGTTTGGGTCTTATGTCTTATTACATTATGTACCACCAAAATACTAATACACATTATTCCATTGTGTATGTAACCTATAGGTACAAGTTATTAGACAGTGTTACAGAGCACATTACATACTTAATGTGGCAGGTACAATATATCAAGGGTAGTGTAGCATAAAGTGTTACCCAGAAGGAACTAAAACGCCACAGCAAATGCCATAATCACAGACAGAAATGAACAAACAAAATGTTAGTGGTGGCAAAGTAGCAATGATTCACTTTTAGCTCAATTTTAAATGTTTGCCCAGTCAGGCCAACAGATGAAAGTGTAATTTCTGCAAAATGCAACACATCTTCATGAGATAATGTCCCTTAGGAGTGACATCCACGAGAAGAATGCCGAATACCCCGAACAATACCGTTTTATTTGCTCCACACTGCAGTCATTTCATTGTTCACCCTCAGCACTCAGGAAACACTGGCAACACTTTATTCTCGACGTGCAAAACTTAATGAACCCACGGGCCGCGTATAAAACTGTTTTCTTCACTCTCCCGAAATAGAAGGGCTTTTCTCTCCACGCCCGAATTTCTAAATAACCTTTGTTGAGCAACTGTGTGTGAAGTCAACCACTGGTCACGATGCCATCCATGCATATACGTTTCTCCTGTGGTGCAATGTGTTTATGCTGTTCAGCGCCGCCAACATATTTCTGACTTAATAGAGCAATAAATCAATGCATTCAATATCGACTGCCAGTGTTACCCAACTGCGGTTCTCGTGCTGCCGCCCTTTGCGTAAAAAACGTGATTGAGATGAAAGATGCGGCGGTTTAGGGTGGCCCTCTTGTAACAAACCCGCACATTTCTGGTTGCGGGTCGCCCCTGTGCCCGGCTACTGCCAGAATTCGTGAACATTTCTCCGCTTTATGACGCGCGTTGGCTTCAGAGATGTGGAAAAGGCCTCGACTTCGGATTATTTTCCCCTACGTTTTCCGAATCCACCGCTTTTAGAAGTCGGAAATTTGGAAAGCTACAAGTAATTCATAAACTCCGAATGTTGCGTTCCCTCCTGTTTGTGTTGGAAAATTGGTCTGGGGGAAGAGAGTGAACGGGTTTAACTGTGAGGCTTTGTGTTTGAGAGAGTCCCAGGGCACGAAACCACCGCTTTATTACGTGTTTTGGGATAAAGAGGCTTAAAAAGAGCTGGAGTGACCACAGCTGAAGTTCAGATGGCGATAGAGGAGCTGGGCTATTAGAAGTATTAGAAATGTGGATTATATTTGAGCATTTGAACTTTTAGGGTTTAAAACAGGACAGACTGTGCTGAAGTTGTTAAACATCTGTGAAGTTTAATCACAGCTTAATCAAGACAACATTTGTGAATTTCAGTAAAAAATGACTAAACAGACACACATGTCCTGAGTCTGGAAAAGTCGTTTGCATTGTGGACAGTGGATTATTATTATTCCCCTGATCCCGAACATGCCGTTCAATATTTCAGACACAAAGACAGTTTTGCTCTTGTAGTAGTTTATAAATGTCCAGAGCCTGTTATTTGTGCGTCCCACACCCTGCGTCCCCTCTGTCTCTGTTTCCTGTTTTGACTGTGCGTTGCCCGGTTACGGCTGCAGGGGAGGGGTCATCGCGTGTTTCCCCGGCGACACTTCCTGTGTCCACGTGCACAGACCACAGCAGCTCAGTAATGTGAGATATTAATAGACGTGACGCTGTGAGACACACTGTAGACATTTTACAAGGCGCTGAATAAGAGCAGAGAGTTTAGAGGCTGAGTCAGGCTGAGACTGTGTTTAGGCTGAAAACATTTTTGGTGCTATGGCACCCGCAGAGCAAGGAAGCCTCAGCCGCCCTGGGGCAGACTGACTACAATGTGGAAGTTTGTACATCTATGGCAGGGGCTTTTCCTTGGAGGACAAACATGGAAAGTTTTCATCAAATTCATTTGTTTTCAGCAAATACTGTAGTAGATTCAGTGGCCACTATAAACTCTATACAGTCTGTGGTGGCGGCACTCAGGACACCGTCACTCTTTCAACATGACCAAGAGCTTCATCTGCGTCTCTGAATCTGAACTTGTTTTGTCCAGTCGACCATAAACAAACAGCTGTCAGTTCATTGTGAACCGGCGTCATGTTGTTTTAATCTTTCAGGTCTCGCGGCTCATTGAAGTGGGTTTTGAGGAAATAACAGTGTTTGTGTGGAAGAGGAAGGAAGACATAAAGTGTGTCCGGGCTATTCATATCCACACTGTACAGAAACCAGGAAGTGCCGTCAACTGTACTGTAGATACGATCAGCTTTGTGTGATCAAAGAAATCACTGAGCAACAGCAGAGACTGAACCTTATCCAAATCAACTGTGGGCTGTCACTGCTCACACAACTCTCTACAACCAACCCTGGGGAAGATACAGAAAGACAAACATTTGAAAATGAGCCTGTATTTGTTAAGAACATGTTGATTTCGGGAACTGAAATGAGGCATGGTGGTTCTACTCGAAGAGAATAGCAAGCTTTAGTATTGCCGTGTTATGTTCTTGGATTCCCTTCCCTTTCCACTGCCTTCAGGACAGTGGAAAAGCCCAAATCTGCACATAATCAATGCATTTTTGCCTCATGTTTCTTAATTCAGTCGAGCTGCAGAGTGATCTTCTATAACAGGCTGAATCCAGGGGCTCGGATAAAGGCTGCACTTAGTCTGAGTAACCAGATCTCCTAATGTGGTAATGGCAGGGCGCCCCAGACAGTAAAAACTAATGCTAAATCGTGTGGGACGTTCCGTGGGTTTTCTGCACAGTCAGTGATCCTGCATTTATAAAACAGAAGGACGAGACTAATGGAATGTTCTGAACCAGCTGAAGCCTCAGTGCAAAGATCCCCAGAACATCGTGACGTCGTCTTCGGCCTCAGACTTGTAGGTGTGAGCAGGAGTCGCGTACGGCAGGTTTTACATGTGGAGCGTGTCCAACGTGCACATTATATTTGACTGTCAAAGAGGGTCCACTTTCAACACGGGTTTAAACAGAACCACAAAATGCAGTTCAGAATAAAATAAACTCAGGAAGTGTGTGAAGATTAGTTTGATTCGACTACTGTTCAAACAAAGTCATTGGGACTTTTCTTCAAAATACAGCTGTTGTGAAATTGGTATACTTTATTGCCCCGTAGGGAATTTTGTCCTCTGCATTTAACCCAAATTTGAATGATCTATAAATGTACTGTACATAGATATTTGTATTCCATGTAGATGCAAATGTTTTGTGCATAACTGCTCATGCAAAAGATCCACAATCACAAAGGGTGAGGAAAAACTGTGCTGTCTGTGAAATACTGAAAGATGCACATCACAATCACAAAAAAAAACATTTACAAGAGAATTTTTTGGTGAAAGAAGATTGTCTTAGTTCTTTTCTGTAACTGGCTACTGCATAGATACAGACGGTATCTCTGGAATCGCCCATATATGGTCATTTTTCAAAACAGTTAAGGGGGAAAATAATTTTGAAAAAATGTATATTTTCTCTAATTATTCAAAAACGACAAATGCTGAAATATGTTATATGTTATAGTTTCTACTAAATAAAGATACAAAGACATGGAGAGGAGCAAAGTGGTTCAACAGCCCATAAATACATGAATAACGGAGAATGCAAACATGATGCTACATGTTAGCATCGGGCTAATGCTAACGGTTAGCTCGCGCTAGCTACAACTGCCGTTTTTTCACTTCTACTGAACAATCTGCTGTGAGAAAATATCCATATGGGCCCGATTTACATTTGACTTTATTTGTATGTGATAAATAAGTTCATATTCCACCAGAAAATGGCAAAAAAGAGAGAAAATCGTGTTTCTCTAAAGATTCTATTTTCCCCCTTGGCGAAGCCACGCCCCCTTCTATGACGAGATGCCGTCTGTATCTATGGGAATTTTGGCTAATTTGATTCTTCTTCACTTGTTTGAAACCTTATACTTACTACCGCACTGGAAAAAGTTACATAGAAATGACTAAAATGGTCTTGATTGATTTGAGCAACTCATTTCAAGAAATCTGTTTTTACTCTGAAAGGGGCTAGATGCAAGTTGGCCAGTCTATACTCACTACTGCCACCTCAGGCCATACGTGTAACTGCACCTTCTATATTAAGCTCATGCATGATGGCACTTTGGATCCAAAGTAACACCTTTGACAGTGACAGTGCAGGATTTTAGAGGCAGTTGTGGTGAACAGGAAACATGAAAATACTTAATTTTAACATTTTTAAACTCTGTATAGTCCCTTTAAATTAGGAAGAAAGACCTTGTCGCACTCAAAATTACATAAAACTTGAAATAATATTGTTGTTGATATTTTTTTTAACTTTTAACTAAATCTTCAGTGCAGCATTATCTCATTTCACAACGCCCACGACAGTCGCAGTGATGTGGCCGGGTGGGACAGACAGCACATCTGGCGTCAAACCTGTCACAGCTTTACAGTCATTACACTGCTCACAAAAATGAAGGTTGTTGGGTTACTCCAGAGCTGCTGTGACTCTGCGTGACGCCGCTGTGGGCCAACCGGACCAGCATGTTTGTGGAGGTCGGGGAAACCGGAGGAGACCTACACCGACACGGGGAGAACATGCAAACTCCAAGCTCCAGACAATCAGGTCTCACAGCTTGACATCCTTTGGCGAAAAAAACTGACTCCCGATGAAGCTTATAAGACTGGGGTCCACGCTTGTGTGGCTTAGCTGCGAGTCTTGCCCGGACACCTCCCTGTTTTCCCTTTTTTTGTTTCCTGTAGCGCCTCTTGTGACGCCTCCACTGTGCTGCAGGAGTCGAGGGGCTCTTGAGTGTTTTAGAAGAAGAAATATGTAGTAGTTGTTAGTAGTAGTAGTTTATTCGATCAGTTCATTCCTTTAAACGTAAATACATTTCCAATTCTTTGTGGACAACACGACCGAAAGGGTTTAGGCTGAAGTGAAAACTTATTACGCCTAACCCAGTTTACAGACTTCCACGAGAGAAAAACAAAAACAAAACACAAACATTAATAATGAACAATATCAAGTGTCAAACAGAAGAGAAAAAAGCATGTATCTGAAGTTAGTAACATAAAAACAAATATGTATACATACATTTGTTTTAAGTTAATTTAGTTGAAACTAAATCATGTCATTATTATTTTTCATTTATTTTTCTTACTTTATTCCTCCTAAGCTTATATATTCTTGAATATTAGTAGCTTTAAACAACTTTTTGAAAGCTTTGACTGTTTGGGACAGTTTTAACTGATCTTCCAGGTCGTTCCACAGATTAACACCTCTTACAGAAATACATCGACTCTTTTTATTCTTTTTAGCTTTTGCTTTTTTGAAAGCAGTTCCTCGAAGGTTATACTGACTTTTCCTGTGTTCAAAAAGCTCCAGGATTTGAGGAGGGAGAAGATTATGATATGCTTTGTGCACTATTACTAATGTATTTAGATCAACAAGATCATGGATTTTCAGTAGGCTCAGCTCTACAAAGATAGGGTTCGTCGGTGCATAGAAATCTGCTTTAGTGATAATTCTTATTGCCTTTTTTTGGAGTAGGAAAATAGGATGAGTATTGGATTTATAATTGTTTCCCCATATTTCCAAGCCATAATTTAGGTAAAGAAGTATGAGGGAGTTATACAGTAATAGAAGAGATTTTTTATGGAGTACAGTTTTCAATTTGCCAATTACAGCAATGGTTTTTGCTAATTTTGTTTTTAATATACTTATATGCGATATCCATTCAAGTTTACCATCGATGGTCACTCCTAAAAATGTATTTGCATGAACTCGTTCAATTTCTGTATCATTTATATTTAGAGTTGTATGATCACTATTTTTTCTACTTCCAAAGATAATATATTTTGTTTTACTTAGATTCATTGAGAGAATATGTGGATTTAAAATACGTTAAGATGAGATAGAACTTTAGTGGAGAAATTCACTTGTTACGGTGGCTCCTAAGGGACACACAGGGGGTGCAAATAGTCAAGAAGAAAATGTCCAAACAAAGAACAGGATAAAGTACAAACCAGTGACAGTAAACAGGGGTGTCTTATGTAAAACAAATTATAAAAACTCTAAAAAGGGGGAGCAAAGAATATCAACGCACAAAGGCCCTGCAATATTTTTCTTTCTCATTAAATCCACGTTGCACACACAGGAACTGTTGCCATAGCGATAACAATAACCCTCTGTGACAGGACGTGAACGTTTTCTATTTATTCATAAATTAGTCACCGGGAGATTCGGCCCATATTTGGACAGTGCGAGTTGCATTTTTCATTCATGACTTGACCGGACCCCGGCAGGTTTTATTGCTCACTGCTCATATTGACTTGATAATGAAACGTTCTTCTTCTATTCTTGAGTAAACACATCCTTATTTTCAATCACATCAGCCGTTCATCACATGCTCACCCTGAAAGATCTTACTATGCTATTCGAACAAACCTTTGCATCTCCTTTCGAGTCGACGCAGGACCTTACTTCGGTGGAAACTCCGTGATCCTCCATGGGCGCACATTAAACCCAGCCCCAGCCTCTGCACATGTGAAAACAAAGGGCGTTTATAACATGTAAAACCCAGTGGACCATCACATGCAGCGCACAACACGGAGTGGACTTCCTCTCCTCAGGGCGCCGTCTGATAACACTGTTCCCCTGTATTTAGATGAGCGTGTTCGACGAGCATTAGCCACATGTGTGCGCTTTTAATCTCCTGAACGTAAACTGCGGCTTATATAGACTCATGGCCCCAAGATACAGAAGAACTCATGTTATCCTTTGTTTTAAACGGTCTCATCGTTGTACCCAGAAGATTTTACTACTGTTTATCATATGTGCATAATAAAAGAAATGTAGGGGAAACCGTACCTGGGGGAAACCTGGCTGGCTGCTTTCGTGGGTTCCTTTGAAACGATGCACCACTTCTTGGGTTTGTCCCCGTTTCAGAGCGTGGTGTCCTGCACTGGTCAGCTCCACCTCCTCATTCCTCCTGCACAGCTCCCTCCGCTCAACCCAGTCGGACCCAAATGCGTAGCTATTACACGATAATACATTTCAGAAACGTGTACCTATGTCACAAAAAAACAGCTTTTTTTCGTGACATAGCAACGTCAAAGGATCCACTTTAAAACCAATGTAATTTGAAGCCAGGGGCAACTCAGAATCAGAATCAGAATCGTTTGGTGGATGTTGGGGGGCGGCCCGGGCCCTCCAGGTGAAGGGGGGCGGGGGAGGGGGAGGAGGACGGACGGGTTGGGGGTGGAGGGGGGGATGTGGGTCTCGGAGTGTCAATGTGATGACGACGTATGATCACACATGATCATATCCCTTTCATTTAGTTCTGTTTTACTTATCCATCCAATCACGTAATCCTTCCTCCCCATGTGTATCGCATTTGTCTCTTTTGTTTTGTCCTGTGTCCTTCTCACTTGTGTAATTGTGCACTTTGTATCTTATATACTCATCACTTAATAATAATTAAAAAATAAATAATATTATTGCCATTGCTTGTAAACAGGTTCACAAACTAGGATTTTTTCTTGGTGAGACGTGCAACATTAAACATATAACACAGAGTTTAGATAAAAATAAGCTATAAACTTTAAACTATAAGGCTTTTGGGGCATGCATAAGAATATTAAAATAAATAAGATAAATAAATAAGATAATAAGAGGTAAAATATGGAAACGTCCGAAGTCTCACGAAGGTTTCCACACACCATTTTCCCACAAAAACTGGCTTAAAATGAAGTGTTTTCCTCACGTTTGCTGTCTTGATAAGACGATTACTCCTGTAGAAGACCCAGATGTGCAGCTCTGGCGCTGTTGTCCGCTCATGAGTCTCTCCGTGCTGCGGTAAACTGACCCGGTCTCCGCGCCGTTCCTTTAGCCGGGGAATGTCTGTGTCGATATGGTTAGTCTGGCGTTATAAGTGATTTGCCTCAGGTGCACTGTGGAGCGGGTCAGACTGTTTTTAATGCAGGTTAGCTGATACTGTAGAAATGCACTAGCCTAGCGCCACTCGACTCTTCAAATTTAAGAACTGCATGAATTACAAAAAAAAATATCTCCAGAAATCAGCAACACTCTAGATAACTAGGAAATGAGGCCGTGTCAAAAATCCTGAAATATACCTTTAAAGGAACAGGCCACAGTTTTTCCATACTGAGATATGTTCTTACCTGAGTTTAGACGAGTTGATCTGTACCGGTCTGGTCTTTGTGTCCGTGGAAGAGCTTGGTCGCTTCAAACTTCACCCCTGTTTGCAGCTATAGGAATATATTGGGAGAGGCCAAACGCTAACAACATCTTTGGTCATTTTGCGTGACTGAGGGGACACACAAAGACCGGACAGGTACACATCAACTCGTCTAAGCTCAACATCAGTATGGAAAAATGGTGGCCTGTTCCTTTAAATTGCACATATATTGCCCTATCAGTTACTTAATACATTTGTGGTCATTTCTCAATTGATAAATCACTAAGGGAGGCTGAAAATGTTGCACCTAATTTGAAATCACCTATATTACAATATTAAAGCCCCAAATCTGACACTGTATGTGGATGAGATAATGCTGCGTGACCAAAATAAATGACTCCACCGCTGATCCACTTTTGCATGTGCTACTCATTTTGCACATGAACAAAAAACGCTCGGTGAAGGAACCCCCTAAACGTCAGTGCCTGCCCCCCAGTCCCCACCAACTGCTTGAACTCATTTCTCAAAATCAGGACCAAACCTTGAACACACTTCATTGTTTACACACTGCTCCCTAAAACCTGGTTTCTCTTGGCACTTTTATTCACAGCACGCATGCAAAAGCTTCACACATCTTTATTTGTGTATTGTTTTGCAGGACTGTGTGTTAGATCTGGGAGGAGTGTGTGTTTTGAGACTAAGGCCAAGTGTGTTTTGTGAATTTAGTCCCAAATAGTGCACAGAGTTTGTGTCAGGAACAGTCACGTGGATAAATAAAGTCTTCTTAACCTCTTAACTCCCACCTGAACAGATCACATTTTCTCCAGTTTGGCTTTACCCAAATCTCAAAGCTTCTTGGGAAAAAAGCACCAAAACAGCCACAAAAAATTAGAAGAAAACAAGGATGTAAACGCAACCAAAAAGTGACAAAAATTCAACAAAAATGTGACAAAAATTCAACAAAAATGTGACAAAAATTCAACCAAAAATGTGGCAAAAATTCAACAAAAAAGTGACAAAAATTCAACAAAAAAGTGACAAAAATTCAACAAAAAAGAGACAAAAATTCAACAAAAAAGTGACAAAAATTCAACAAAAATGTGACAAAAATTCAACCAAAAATGTGGCAAAAATTCAACAAAAAAGTGACAAAAATTCAACAAAAAAGTGACAAAAATTCTACAAAAATGTGACAAAAACTCAACTAAAAAGTGACAAAAATCCAACAAAAATGTGACAAAAACTCAACAAAAATGTGACAAAAATTCAACAAAAATGTGACAAAAATTCAACAAAAAAGAGACAAAAATTCAACAAAAAAGTGACAAAAAATCAAAAAAAATGTGACAAAAATTCAACAAAAAAGTGACAAAAATTCAACAAAAAAAGAGACAAAAATTCAACAAAAAAGTGACAAAAAATAAAAAAAAAAGTGACAAAAATTCTACAAAAAAGTGACAAAAATTCCACAAAAAAGTGACAAAAATTTAACAAAAATGTGAAAAAAATTCAACAAAAAAGTGAAAAAAATTCAACAAAAAAGTGACAAAAACTCAACCAAAAAGTGACAAAAATTCCACAAAAAAGTGACAAAAATTCCACAAAAATGTGAAAAAAAATCAACAAAAAAGTGACAAAAATTCAACAAAAAAGTGACAAAAACTCAACAAAAATGTGACAAAAATTCAACCAAAAAGTGACAAAAATTCCACAAAAAAGTGACAAAAATTCCACAAAAATGTGAAAAAAATTCCACAAAAAAGTGAAAAAAACTCAACATCAGTTTTGTGGGTCTTAGCTTTCAAATGATGTGCAACACAGGCCTATATAAAAGCCAAAGACGGCAGAATGCATTTGGTTTAGGCGGGTTGTAAGAGGTTAACTGAGTAGCGTCATACTCCTTAGTTTCTGGCGCCATCTCCTGGTCACTCAGTACAAACCACAGCTTACATCACGTTCCTCGTATCATTTATTTCCTCAAGACATTTATATAAACAACAGACAGTGGAAAGCAAGAGTGTACAACGCCACAGACGCAGAACAATGATAAGAAAACACACATTTAAATTAGCTTTTTAAACAATAAAGTCTCCCACAGCTTTCCCCTCAAAAAAAATTACATCCAATATTGGTCTTCGGAGCAGCCACATTTTAAGTGCCACGTAAAATAATAATAAAAAAGTCGAGACAACCCACGTTTTAACACAGGTTACCATGACAACATTACCATACCCTCATGTGCCATTGCTTTACATTGCCTTCATTAAACGCAATAAAAACTCCCAGTGTACAAGAGCGAATGATAAAACTCATTCATTTTCAAAGGAAATCTGCAGAAAGATTTCCGGGTTTGTTCAAAGTCTTTTTGTCTGAGCGCCCGGGGCCGGATTGTGCCGCAAGGAAGTTGGAATACTGTAAAAACGAGAAAACAGGCGCTGAGAGGCACAGAGTGAAGAGAGACAAAGTATAAGAGTTTACAATCAAAGCTCAATGTGTTGTAGGATATTTGCTGTGCTGATCTAGATCTGTCAAAGATTGTAGGATTTTTAGGGGAGTGTTAGAATTAGGATTTCACGCTGCCTGAACAAAACAAAAAAGAAAAGACAAAGTGGCCATGTGGATTTAAAGTGACAGTCTGGAAGTGTCTCCTCCCACGTTGACCAATGAGACGAGCTTCTCCTGTGAACCAGCCTATCAGGTCCAATCAGGAGGGAGGGGGAGGGGCTTGGTCGTTTACTTTTGACAATCCTGTTCCTGCTCTCTTCATTTTGCAAACAAGGAGGGCTTTCTGAGTAAAGGGGAGGAATTTGATTGTAATGCTTCAAAATGTCAGTTTCTCTCCTCACTTTGCAAACTTACCGACTATCACTTTAACTGTTCAGATCTGGGGTGACTCGATTGGTCAGTTTGAGAGTCATATAGAGTGAGTGAGCTTTGTGTGTGTGTAATTTATGCTGTTGGCAGTTCATTAAAACAGACACATGAGACGCTACTGAGAGACACTTGAGAGAGGACTGCATTGTAGCCTGGAGCACCCTCTGCAGGCAGCAGTGGGAATGACATGTGATAAAACTAAGCTTTCAGGTTTAGCAAACAAATGAAGGGCGACTTGATGACCACCCTGGGGATCTGGGTCCTATCTGTTGGAACCCAGATCTGCAGGACAATTCACCTTATGACAATTCACCTTATTTTACAGGAGAAAAGGGGCGGGGCACAATTCAAGGCGGCGCCCACGGGAACTTCCGGAAAAAGGTGAATACAAAGAAGTGCAAAACAGCGTTCTTTCTTTTGAGATGAGATTTCCCCAGGATTATGCAAACTTGTGTGAAGTGAAACACGGCCTCAGGTCTATTTTTCAGTGAGGAAATGACATTTAACCCTAGAACACCATCGCTCAAATTCATAACACCATCACTAACGCCGGTGATTTTAACCCAATAAAAAGTACTCAATCAAAATCAATCAAAACATGACAATTCATGACACATTTGAGTCAATATTAAACTGTGTCATGTCTAAAAAATAAAATAATGAAGATGGAACTTGGTTTTTGGTCCACACATTCCTGGCATATGTGAGACTTCTCTGGTGAAGCCTCAGTGTGTTGGCACAAACAGCCACAGGAGAGAGAAACAAAATATTTTTTATATATTATATATATTTTGAATGGGCATAAATGACCAGCTGACTAAAATACTGTAACTGTGTTCCTCACTTGCTGTGAGGCCAGAAACACTGGACTCTGCGACTGGAGCAAAGCTGTCGCTGAAGTTGCAAAATAAATGTGGCAGCCCTGAATGTCAACCTTGAAAGGGGCAAGATTGTCTGATTAAATACACTAACCCTGCCTGACCTTGTATCACTATTGCTGGGTGAAAATCACCCAAACATGTGGCTGTAGGAAAAAGTGTGTTTCAAATTAAGAAAACACCCCAAAGACAAAGCTGAAGCTCAGAGACCCACGGTTAGGGTTAAACACGGTTAAAAGCAAAAAGTAAAGACGATTTTGCATACGTTCCCTTTGATCCAAGTCACAATAAACAAGAGGTGGGTTGGTCACAATCAAAATCAAAGTATCAAAGAATAAGAAAAAATAATAATAACCTGCTCAAATCAAGAATAAATGTGGGATTCTATTGTTTTGACTGAAGTGTAAACTCCATTTTGTTTGTGCCTTGTTCTTGTGGTGAATCGAGTAAATTCTTCACATTCCACTTTCCTATTTTACACACCTCTGCATCGAACAACTCAATGGGCCTTGCTGGTGTCTGTCATCAAATCCAGTGGACAAAAAAAAATGCAACAGAAAACCTGAGTGCGCTTCCTCATGCTCGGGGCTCATACAAATTACTTTTAATCACAAATGTGCAAATGTTGAATATAGCTGGATAGTGGCTCCAAAGTTCCTGCTTTGCGATAGTCCGTGCTTCTGATGTGCGCAGTGGTTCATGAAAGCAGCAAAGGCAAAAATAACTTAAACACGAACAGAGCAGCACAGAAACAACATCCTTCAAAATACAGTGGTCTGTTTTTTTTGGTAATTCCTTGTTGTCCTGCGCTTTGAGGTCGAGAAGTATCGGAGGAGTTGCGAGAAAAATGGCTTTATGTACATCATCAACAAACGTCGGATCTTCCCCACGGGTCCATGAATGCAACTCAACGCTGTAAAAAAGACAGGCCAGCAATTTGTGTTTAAAAAAAACGGACACCTAAAAACGTCACGTAGAAAAAAGTCCAAAACAAAACGCGTATAAAAATTGCTGCAAATGCTGTTAAACGAAGGCAAAATGTTCTCCTTTGAAAGACAAAAGCTGAGAGTGTCCAGCCCCTAAACGTCCGCTTCAACTCAATAATAATATGTGCTCTGGTCTTTTTCAAGTAATGCAAAAGTCTTACGTTCCTCTCCTCTGATTGGTCCGCTGCTTCATCGCAATTGTCGAGCGACCGCGGCTCAAAAAAGTGCACGAAAAAAATGTTCCCAAGCAACAAAACGCCGTCCGATACGAGAGGGAGTCTGTGGCTTTGGCTCAGGACGAGAGCTTGGAGTAGCTGGGAGGAGAGAATTTGCGTTTGAGATACTTGATGATGTAGAGGGGAAGACAGCTGACCAGCGTGATCGCAGAGACTTTCCACAGAAAAGGCCAAGTCGTGATGTAGGACAGGTCTGAAAGGGGAAAGACGTGTTAGGACCAAGATTTCAAACATTTGAAGCAAACTTGGCAGATTTTAGCCCCATTCCCACTTTGATTCAGGGTTTACATCCAAAATTAAAGCCATACTCTGTTACATTTCATCATTTCATCCATTCATTTAATTTAATTAGAGCTGGGCGATTTGTTCCTGCAAAAAAATCGTCTTATAAAAAAATATTTGACATTTTAAATATATATATTTATTGTTTTTAGTTAAAGTGAATCAACAAATCCAAAAATAGCTCAGTCACTGTAAAAAAATGAAAAGTCACTGCAGTTTGCAAGGGCGTAGGTTTGGTGTTACTTTTGGTGGGGACACTTTTACAAAAAAAAAAAAATATATATTTTTAATACAAATTTAATGCCTCCAGACTCGTCAAACATCGTCACTTAGCCATATTGACTCTTTGTTTTAGTTGTTTTGTTTTTGTAACCTGTGCTGCCCGTCCCTTCACTGCTCAGAGTTGCAACCCGAAAATATGAATATCTACGCGAATATTTGACCAATCAATGTGAAACAAAAAGTGTTTTGTTGCCGATCGTTCCTCTCCCCAAGCTAAGTGCCACATCTGAGTCAAGTCAGGAGCTCGGTGATCGCACAATGTGAAGATCTCCACATGAAGTTTATTGGTATTGGTGGGGACATGTCCCCATGGCCCCACCCAAACCTACACAATTACAACATCCATATTTTAAACATCCATATTATGAATACTTATAAAAAATATAAAATAAAAATTCGATTTTCTACAAAAATGAATCGAATAGACTTGAATGTTGTAGTTGTGCTTCTGTTTCCTGTTCATTTCAGACAGTGCTTTGTAAGTGTGGTCCGTGTTAAAACAGCCGCATTGAAGTAACAGCTTCTTTTGCGAACGAAGCAAATCAAAATAAGATGTTGCCAAATGTATGATTGATAATGTGTAAAGTTAAATCACAAACGGGTACGTTGTACATGTGCAATGCTGTGTTCCTATGCTCTTTGTAGTAGGTTCTTTTGTACTATTGTTATGATATAATTTCTTATTCAACTGCTCAAATAAACAAAAACAAAACACTTTTAGATGCTAATTTGTACCTAAAAAGGTCTGTACATTCATGAATGATTTCTAACGAGGTTTTGACTTCACCTGTATGGGGTTGATGGGTTGACAACAGCTGAAAACATCTGGATCGCTCATAATTTATGATGTTTGATGGCTAACGCTAACGGTTATAGGAAATATACACTGAACAGGCTGAAAGAAAAGTTTCCCAAACTTCTCGACTTGAGGATTGAACGCCGCTTTTCCTTTTTATTTCTATGTAGCTTTAAAGTCCAATTAGAAGTGATATAATTGAAGCAAATTAAATCTTTAAAATCCTCTAAAATGACTGAGAAAGGAGAACAGGTGCAGAAAATAGAAGATATAAAATGCTTATTGGTAATTATTTCTATGTTTTGCTACATTTGTGGGGGTTCTGGACTGTAGATGTTGATCTTGTGTGATGTTGCGACATATGAGCTGAAAACTTCCGCAGTGTGGCTTTAATATTGAATATAACCCATTAAACTGACATGAGGGCAATTCACCAAAACACCAGGAAGAAGCTGAAACAGGGAAGACTTTCATAAACCCCTGAATATGAAGAATCAGTGACTTTAACCAGTGAAATAAACTGAGTTAAACCAAGCACCAGAGGTTTTTAAACATGCGAATGCACTAAAGGATTTGATACTAAGGATGAAAATTCAGGCACTGGACAGAAAAGACAAAACGTAATGAGACACAAAACACGAGACGAATAAACCCACAAAACAAATGCCCAATCACGATGAAGACATGTGAACACCGAACATGCAAAACTGTCTTTGAGTCTGAAACCTACCAAGGAAAGCTCCCAAGGACACCCTGCCTATACCTGTGTCCAACGCACACGACACACAAGTGGGAAAAGGAGGAACGTGAGATTAAGCACAGAGAGTTACAGAAAACACATTGAAAAAGTGAGAAAAGAAGAGAACAGTGCTCAGTGCCACAGAAAACAGCATCATGTGCCTCGTGTTTGAAAGCGGTGATGTTACTAGTTTATTCAGAGCATCTCGGCTGAATTCAGAGCAAAATAGGGTTAAACAACATCGTGATATTGCACTGAATCATTAGGGCTCGACTGATATGGATCTTTGGTGTCCGATACTGATACGAAGGGGGTTGGCATTGCCGATAGCCGATATATTGGCCGATGTTTTAAGTCATTTGATTTGAGGTTTGTTTGTTTTGTTTGTTTTGTTTGTTGGCACTTCACTCAATGCCTATGTGTGAGCAGTTGGTGGTGGTTGGAGGGAGCGTTGGCGCAGATGTGAGCGGCCTCGCTTCTGTCAGTCTGCCCCAGGGGAAACTGTGGCTTTAAATGTAGCTCACCACCATCAGCATGGAGTGAATGAACCCCCCTCCCTTTCATGTGTGAAGCACTTTGGGTGTGACTTGTGTCGTATGAAAAGCTCTATACAAACACTATCCTGTGTATGAAGCTTCTAAACATGTGTTGAACTGTGACAGCAGGGGGCGCTGTATATTCATGCTTAGTAGGTACTTCAGAGGGAGCTTGTTTGAAAGACAGTCTATAATTTATGGTTCCGAAATTATACACAAAAGTAAGATATGTGAACAAACTGGTGACCGAGGCCTTGGAAGTTGTGGGACGGCTCATTTTAAGGTTCTGGAGATTTATTATTTAACCTTTATTTAACCAGGAAAGTCCCATTGAGATTAAAAACCTCTTTTTTCAAGGGAGCCCTGGACAAGAGAAAAACACTGGAATATGAGCCCGACATATCGATACATCGGCCGGGCCCTACAAATCCTTTCAACATGGTGTTAATCATAACGACTCCCCAAAGCTTGGATAAAATAGAACTAAAACTGAACCTCAGCACCTGCATTTTATATTAGACTGTGATTAATGGTTTAGCCAAACATTATGGCTTCCTGCAAAATGAATATTGTGTCGGCTAATGTATTTTGCAGCCATTTTTTTTTTTTTTGATTGATAAGAGGTAAGATAATCCTCTCTGTGTCTGTGTTTACCCCACACTGAATACATTATCACACTGGTTTGCTCTCAGGCATTTTAGTTACACCGTCATAAACCACTTTAAGGTACTTCTAGGACAAGAGTAAAACATGTGAAGTAATGGCTACTGACCGAAGTACTCGTTGAGGAAGGCGAGCGAGGCGAGGTAGCTGCCCAGGCTGAAGAACTCCGCCAGCACCATGAGCCAGTGCCAGGTGCGGATCGTGAGCGCCACCATCAGGAGCTCGGTGAGAATGAGCGCCGTGAAGGAGATGGCCACGACGTGAACGAACTCCGACTCGAACAGCACCAGGCCGCCGTACATGAGGATACCACCTGGGGGCGCCACAGACAGAGAAGATACAGGATGTTGAGGAGCTTTCAAGGTCTGGCCAACAATAAACCTGGGTCACCGACAGAAAGACTGTTTTTTCTGATACTGATGGACAATGATCTCATTTATAATGTGAAGGTATAACTGTTTAAGCTCTGACCACCAGCCTAAACCGAGCACTTTTTCTCCAGGTCGGCTTTACCCAAACCTAGAAGCCTCTTGGCCAGTGCCTCATTTGAAAGCTAAGACCTACATAACTGATCTAAACAGCTATTCTTCCTCATGTTGTTGCCACTTTTTTCACAGTCTTTTTCATCTCATTTTTTCCCGTTTCTTGTTGCTCTTTTGTTGGTTTTTGATGCCGTTTTCATTACAATTTTGCAACTTTTTTGTTGAGTTTGTGTTAACTTGTTCAATGATTGTTTGTTTTTGGTGAAAACCACAAGAGTGCAGTTTTTGTATCTATATAA